>NC_091755.1:53519984-53617484 GCF_043380555.1 Nothobranchius furzeri | reverse complement strand
TCCACGGGAACTGGAAACTCACATTACTTGAAGAGACGAGATAGCGCTAAACACCAGTCGCCATCTTCTAGGTCCAAATGTCTTTTGTTTTTCATAACTTCTAATGGCGTTTTTATTTTGGGGACTCTGGTAGAATAAATTTGAAGTGTTTCTCGGTCTTTGATATTATTGAGCGGAGAACCTCTCACACCAGTGGAGTTCTGATGCTAGATACATGAGTGTGTGATGAATGGAAGACCCAGGGAATTGCGGCACTTTAGTGAGATTGACAACTGGATGGTCCAACAGTTGCTTTTGGTCCAAAATGTGTTATTGGTGAAGGTTTTTTAGACAAAAGTGTAACAGAACCACTTTATTATCGTTTCATTTTTTCCATCTTTACATTGCGTTTATATTAGAATATAGTCAAGAGGCATAAACAAATGTTTTAAGCTAAATTGTTTTCCAAATTTACTAACCCTTGTCATGAAAATAGTCTCCTACACCTATCTCCTGCATTAGCTTCTGATAGAAAATATACGGTGAAACTCAGGATTTGAAAACCCGACAGATCTATGTCACACTGTCACTTAACATTTGTGGACTCCCACATCTTGACTCATGACAGGGAAGGCTGTTGTTGGTTTAACGTTCAGAAAACAGCAGAGAGCATCTCAGCTAGTAGAAGCTAACCGTTGGCATTAGCAACTCCACCACACAGCAGAACTCCTCCAGGCTTGTGTTGTTTGTAGAGATGAAACATAAATGTTGCAGAGCAAACAGGGTCAGTGGTAGAGCTGTGTTGCTATTAGCCAATCAGAGGCGAGATGTCCAAATAACAGGAAAATAGGCTTCACATCCTGCCGTGTTCAGCTCTCCTCTGATGTAGCATTCTGCCAGTTCTTAAAACAAGCACATCTGTGCTTCCCCCAGTTACCCCCAATTGGTTTTGGTGCAATCGCATTAGCAGCAACATTCTTTCAATGACACCTGATTTAATTACAAGATAAAATCATGTTTCCCCATTTGCAACCACCGTTTAAAAAAAGAACAATGATTTTTAAATGCCACTTTCCTTTTAATGCATTCAGGTTGCTATTCTCACTCAGTCCACATCAGCTGATCTCCACCATCTCCCTCGTCAGCATGCTCTCCTGAGTTGTTGATAGCATCACTGACATGTCAGCAGGTCCTTTTAGGGGTGAAACTAATTGGACATTTTGGAATTGGGTTTATTTTCATTGCAAAAAGAGGCATTGCAGTTATTTGTTATTCATCTGATGACTCATCACAAAATTCTGGAGTTGCCATCACAGGAAGGGAGGCAGAAAACAATGTTTTTGAGTCATTTTCCAAACCTTTAACCAGGGCGGTGAATGTACAATCAAAACAGAAAAAGATAGTTACAAAATAGAAGCACAAATGCTTTTTGTTAATGGCTGACTGAAGTCTGCATTTGCAAACAAAATAAGTGCTGCTGCTGGACATGTGCACAAACAGACAATATTAGTGGTGTTTTTGATTGTTGGTTTTTTTCCTTCCTCACCATTAATATCTATCATGGCTTTTAACACCAATCTGTGATAGACCACTGCTGCTGCACCATCTCTATATCCATGCAACTTTCATGGTTATATGCCGTGCTGTGCTGTGCTGGCAGGCGAAGAACAGAGCTGGTGATGTTTCTGTGCTTGGTGCAGCAGATGTGAAAATGATGCAACAATGCAACATGATCTATTTCTTTGTGTTGGCTCATTTCAGATCAGGCAGCGTGAGAGACAGCCTCACTGTTGGAGTTAAGTTAATGAGCCTCCTGACTGCTGTTGACTCGTCCATCTCTGTGATTTAATGTGGAAACGTTAATGTTGAGAGTTCAGTCGGTTTATTTCAGCAGCCATAGTCTTGCTAAGTAGTTTTTCCATTCTTCATAGATTTAGTATAATTTAGAGTTTCTTCTAAATAAACCAGAGAATAAAGTGGTGGAGAGAGCACAGTTTTAGTTATATAGGCAGCTTTGAGTAGATTAAAGCTACAATCGCTAATTTGTAAAAACAAATAAACTTAAAACATGTTTTCATGCCTCTCAACATAGTTCTAATATAGTATAGCTTAAAATATGTTGAGGAGATAAAAACATTTAAATAATTAATAAAGTGGCTCTCTTACATTTGGCTAAACCTCCACCAATCGTTGCTTTTGGACCAAAACCAACTTTTTGACCATCCTGTTGTTGGTCTGGCTGAACCGCAGCAGTTCTGCACACCCCTGGGTCCTACACTCATTACACACTCATGTATTTAGCAACAGAACACCACTGGTGTGAGAGGTTCTCTGCTCAGTATTATTACATCAGTCGGCTGCGACCAGTTCAACTTAGGGACAAACTAAAGAAAACACCATCTGAAGTCACAAACAGCAAAAGACATTTGGAACTAGAAAACAGCAACTGGTGTTTAGCGCTCTCTCGTTTCGTTCAGCATCGCAGGTCTCTGGCTCCAGCTGACGATACCCGAGGGGGAGGGAGGGGTGAGTGTTCTGTGACGATGTTTGCATTTAAAACTAGCTTGGTCTGTAGATCCGCTAAAGCAGCTTTACCTGTGTTGGATTAATCCAAACAGATCTATCTAACCACCCAAGTGGTTGAAATTAGATTTTATATTAAAAAATAATAGCGGCTGCACAGTGGTTAGAGCTGTTGGCTTGCAGCAAGAAGGCCCTGGGATCGCTTCCCGGCCTGGGATCTTTCTGCATGGAGTTTGCATGTTCTCCCTGTGCATGCGTGGGTTCTCTCCGGGTACTCCGGCTTCCTCCCACAGTCCAAAAACATGACTGTTAGGTTGAGTGGTCTGTCTAAATTGTCCTTAGGTGTGAATGTGTGTGTGTGTGTGTGTGTGTGTGTGTGTGTGTGTGTGTGTGTGTGTGTGTGTGTGTGTGTGTGTGTGTGTGTGTGTGTGTGTGTGTGTGTGTGTGTGTGTGTGTGCATGATTGTTTGTCCTGTGTGTGTCTGTGTTGCCCTGCGATGGACTGGCTCTCTGTCCAGGGTGTACTCCGCCTGATTGCCCATCGACCGCTGGAGATAGGCACCAGCCCCCCACCCCCCACCCCCACGACCCCACGTGGACAATCGGGTTCAGACGATGGATGGATGGATTACAAATAATATTTCACATGGAACCTTCTGTTAAGTTTTAAGGATTTGATAATCTAATAAAATCCATTTATATATTTATTTTATTGAAAATTTACAACTAAATATTTCAAATACATAGATACTTTTATATTTTAAAAAGTGTTCATTTTTATGAGTTTTTTTCTTTTTTCTGACTGAAAAGCAAAAAAGTTACTTTTGAAAACAGAAAGTGGAATTTGCTGCACTGAACTAGTGAATCACGTTGTTTTAACCCGATCTGCTGTGGGAAAAAAAATAAGTCAAAAGATACTGCTAGACAAGAAAATTGTTAAATGTGTTAACAAATGTATTATTATTACTAGTAGTAGTAGTAGTAGTAGTAGTAGTAGTAGTAGCAGTAGAAGTAGTAATAATAACATTATTAATATTAATAATCTCTATTTCTGTTTGTGAAAAAAAGGTTTTTCAAACATAACATTTTAAAGCATTTTCTCCATCATTAAGTAAAATAAAATAGCCTGTTAAGCGTATCAAGTGCACCGACCCCCCACCCCACCCCCCAGACCACAGGAACCTAAAACCACCACTGCTACAGGGATTTCTCTGTAATATTGAACTGACCTCTCTGTCAGATATGTGTTATCGTATGAGTGTTACACAATGGATCTCTGCTTGTCCCTGCAACAATTAGCTTCAGTATTGGTCCATATAGAATAACACAAAGACAACTGGCTGAATAATAATTTACTCTCTGACCCTAACCCTTGCAAATCAATAAGATATTGTAAGAAACCTATAAGTTAAAATGTTTTAAATGTTTTTTTTCTGTCAGGGTTGTAAATTAGTTTCCAGTCTGCTCATGGTTGTCTTGTGACTGCATCCTGTAGCTGATAAAATTTTCACAATAATAAAAGTGTTTCCATGATAAACAGAAAACTAGAGAACATGGAATTCATTAGATTTAATTGTGTTCTTAATATTTTCAACTTCCCGCACTATGTTGTTGGATTTGTGTGACAGATGTAAAATCTTCTTATCCTCATGCAAACTGGTAGGGTAAAGTTCATGTTTGATGTAAATGGTAAATGGCCTGTATTTGATATAGAGTCCTGGAACTCCTCAAGGCAGTTTACAACACAGTCATTCACCCATTCACACCCCGGTGGTGATGACCTGGTAGCCATAGCTGCCCTGGGGCACACTGACTTCCACCAGCAGGTAAGGTGGGTTAAGTGTCTTGCCCAAGGAGACAATGACAGTGACAGACTGAGCAGGGCTCGAACCTGCAACCTTCTGATTACGGTGTGAGCACTTCACTCCTGTGCCACCGTCGCCAAAGAACGTGCAGAAAATCGCTTTCATCGAGCCCTAGCAAAATGCATTTTATTGCAAATAAACTTTTATTATAAAGAATATTAAATGTCAGTATTAATGCTACATTCTTAGCAACACAACAACTAAAATAGCTTCTGGGTCTTTCTCTTTTAAATTATAAACAAGAGTCATAAAAAATAGATATGAGCAAAATACAGCTTGTCTTTAGCAAAAACGATGTGGTTGTGTTGCATCTTCAAGCAACATTTTGTTTACCTCCAGTGGTCCAGTCCCCTTTAGAACTCAACCTGACCAATATTATTTACAATGAGGCTCACAAAGGGGCAAAGAGAGCAGAATAAAAGCAGCGTAAAGGCAGCAGAGCATAATGTTTCCTCTGAGACGCTTGCTGTTTCCTGCTGGGTTCTATTAGCTTTCTGCAGCCCCTGCAGGACTAAAGCTTACTTCACTCATGGAAATGACTCAGATTAATCAGCTGAGTGCTGGAGTGTGCAAGGAATGCTGGGAGACGGGCGCACAAAGAGAAAACCCAACAGTAAATCATGCTTGTTCACAGCGGGCTGCACCATCATCCTCACCACGCCTATCCTGCTCCGTTCACACTGCAGTTGGCTCCCTCCTTCCTGGCACACGGAAAGCTTTCTCAGGAACAGATGGGAAAACCCAACACATGTTTCATGCTGACACCTAGTGGAATCCAGAATATGTGACTGCGCTAGACTCAAATCTTTTTTCACGCTGTAATAGGCAGACGCAGCTCGGCTGACAGCGTTCTGAAATCATTTGGGGTGGACCCTAGAAACTCTCGTCTTCTCAGAGTTATTTTCAAAATGATAATCAGAAGGAGTTTGCTTTTGGGTCAGCTTGTGTTTCCCTCCACAGCTCATCAGAGGGTTATGGTACTGGACAGCTTCAGAAAGCACCCAGCCATGGACAAAGCTGCCAACTGGGCCATGCCTTCAGCGGACAGTGAGGGCGAGTGTGCAGGCAGGAAGATGGAGGCGTGCAACAATGTGCAGTGATCTGTTCCTGCTTAAAAAGGAGAGTCGCAGCAGTGATTCTGGACTATTCTGATGGGGTGAACAATCCAACTCAGCTTCTGGAGTCGAAGCACGTCAGCTTTTACTTACAGTGAAAATCTTTAGTCTTGAGAAGTAGTTGGAAGTAATCACAGTGAGAGTGTTTTCAGTCAGAAGTCCTGTAAAAGAAAACATGAACTCAGAGAGGTGCATTTAAAGAGTCGACTATTTCACCAAGGTCTTTAGATTAAGTCTGACTTAATATTTTCATGACTAACCTAAAGAGAATAGGCATTTGTGTAAAAAAAAAAAAAAGGACTGCCATACAGCAGTGGGACGTAAGAAAAGTCCTCTAAAGTGAAAAGCAGAATTTGATCATGTCGATAAAACCTGGTGCCTGAAACTGTTTTGATTCATGAAGCCAGAAGACAAATGAATTATCACTGACAGCTATCAGCTGCACACCGCTGCTCCCCAATTATAGAATTAATTCATTGCCATTACTGTCACAGCACTAATGATCAGTTAAAAAAAAGATATTTAAAAAAAAGCAGCATTTTAAAACACTGAAATCCAAAATGCAAGTCAGGTTTACTGCCAAATACACAGATTATGGGTTTTGTGTTAGCCAAAAACAAAATGTATCCCAATACCTCATTGATGTCCTTGGATAAGTCGTTCATGAGCGGTGTAAGCTTTATTGTCTCCTCAGCTGGACATTTCTGTGCAAGTTAGTTGATCTGGTTATTCTAAGCTGATATCGTGTGTGTGTGTGTGTGTGTGTGCGCGTGTGTGTGTGTGTGTGTGTGTGTGTGTGTGTGTGTGTGTGTGTGTGTGTGTGTGTGTGTGTGTGTGTGTGTGTGCATGTGCGTGTGTGTGCATGTATATGTGTGTTTGTGTGTGTGCATGTGTGTGATTATGTGTGCGTGCATGTGTATGAGTATATGTGTGTGTGGGATGAGTTTATTAGCCTGTATGGAGTGTCTGATACCAACGAGAGAGAGAGATGACCCTAAACAGGACGTTACAGTATGACTTGTGTGATGGTCAGACAACAGAGTGTAATAAAGATCCAGAGATTCTGTGTTGAGGGTCGATAGTACAGCTCTGAACTGCTGACACCAATTTATCTCTAATTATATTTTAATTTTCTGATTTGCCTGAAAATTTGTATTCTGAAAGCAGGAATTAGCACTTATGGATTGTGATTTCATGGATCAGGAAAAATGTAGGATTTTTTTCACTTGCATTGACAGACTCAACGATTTTTGACTCAGGGAAATCCCCAATCACATCAATGAGTTTCAATTAGATTGAGATGAGTTTCCTCCGTAGGGTGTCTGGGCTCTCTCTTAGAGATAGGGTGAGAAGCTTGGTCATCCAGGAGGGGCTTGGAGTAGATCTGCTGCTCCTCCACATAGAAAGGAGCCGGTTGAGGTGGCTCAGCCATCTGGTTAGGATGCCTCCTGGACACCTCCTATTGAGGTTTTCTGGGCACGTTCAACCAGGAGGAGACCCAAAGGAAAACCCAGGTCACGCTGGTGGGACTACGTCTCTCGCTGTCTAGGGAACACCTGAGGAGCTGGCCCAAGTGGCTGGGAAGAAAAGTCTGGGCCTCTCTGCTTATGCTGCTGTCCCATGACCTGACTCCAGATGCATGGAGGATGATGGCTTCGTGGTTTTAGGATGATGAGTGCTTTTACTTCTTTGTGAAAACAAGTCTCCCATAATGCACTACTCTCACAATAACTAGGAATTTGCATGTTAGTAAATTTTATTAACTCTGTGTGCCTCTCCTGCTGCTTTTGTCCACTTAACCTTTCTCTCACACCAAACCATCACGAGCAATGGTTGGCCAACTCGAGCCTGGTGTTGCATGTTGCAGCTATAACATTATGAATTCCTGCATAAATTTTCCTCTACTTAGGTGGAAACAAATGCTACAGACAGTAACTGTGTGATGGGGTCAAATGTCGCCTCTTTACCACATGCCTGCAAGTAATTCAGGGCTGTGGACGTTAAAAGCAAATGGCTTTAGTTTGACCCTGAGACAGATAAGGTGATCTGCCAAGAAGAAAAGGGTGTTGTCGAGGAAGTCATCATAAAAGTGAGATGCATAAATAATTGAACGAGGTCATAGCTGAGGTGTGCACACATAAAGAGGAATGCTTTAAAAGGGACTTTGCTGAACATTGTCATGTTTTGTTTGAAGCTCTTATGTTTCCGTTTGAGCTGCTGGGAACTGCAGGCTGAATTCCAAGCAAAGGAAAATGAGAATAATGTTTAAACTGACGTGTTTATACTTGATCAGTTTCTGTGTGGAACTCAGAAGAAGCTTTATAACATATGTATTGTCAAATGTTTATAAAATAAACATGCAGCTCTTACTGCTAAACATTTGATTGAAAAATAAAATTGGAGAAGCCCATTGCTTTGGTCCTGCCCTCTCATGAAAATGAATAACTTAACTTGGACAGGTTGGATTAAACCTTAGATCCTCTCAGACCTCAACAGTACTCAGAGATCACATCTATCCAACTTTTACCATTAAGTTTGCTCGCTCAGTCTCTGCTACCTGTGAGCAATTCTGTTTTTCATGTAGGACATTTAATAAAATCCTTCAACTCCATGGGACATAATGGCTTTACTGAACCATCAAAGACGTCCGACTTCATTTGTTCATTTCTGTGAAGGAAAATATTTAATAGAATTGAAATCTGAGTACCTAAGTTTCCCTCAAAATGATACAAATTATGAAGGTTTCATGACTTTAAAAGTTTTTTCCGGTATTTAAACAGGCAATTCATCATTTTTCTTGTCAACTCAGACATTTCATAAGAAATTTGTATTATTACTATACTTTCTATAGTGTGACCTTTTAGTACGAATAGAACCAACGCTAAGACAGCACGGTGACTGATGGCAAATACCAGCGGTGCGTTGGAAAATAACTTCATGTTACATTGAGACAGAGGTCCTTTTATGTGCCTTCACGCTGAAATCCCGGCAGTCTCAGTGGAAACAATATGAAAATGTCAAAGTGAGCTGTTTGCAGCTAGCTGAGGGGCAGCAGTGACAGGGAGGAGGAAGGCAGGAGGATAACACAGTTTCTACTACAACAGTCAACTAATTCACATGACATTCTCCAAGAGGACAAAAAAAATCACAGGAAGAGGTAGAGATCATTTCTTTCCATTGTGCGTCTGCTGCAGAGTCCCATAACCTGACAGCAAAAGCAAATGTTACTCCACAAGGACAAATATAATCTAGAAAGATTGCAATTTTGTCAGCAGAGAAAGGCACCGTGCTCTAATGTGCATATTCTCAGATAAAATCACATTAAGGGAAATTGCCTCTTGGTGAACATAATTGCATTCTTCTAGACATGTTATTTATACCTTCAAGAGACCAAACAGTAGGGGGGGGGGGGGGGGGCTCCTCAGTGACATACAAGCCACATAAACATTAGAAGCTATCAGTGAAGCCGAACCAGAATGAGCATTTACGAGCTATAACCAAAGGTCAGCGTTGACCTTGAAGTACAATAATCACTTTGTTTACCATACAACATAGAAATGCACACTCCCTAGACACGACCCTGAGCTACAAGCTAACTGGAGCTAACGGAAGTTGGTGAGCACTTTTAGCTAGAAAGCTACGACCATGTTTCTCTCTGATTTCTGCTGTAACACTTTTAACATGAGGCTGAGGCTGAGGCTATCCCTGAAGCAAGCAGGAGGAAAGCTGCTAGTGTTGACAGCTCATCAGACACTTGTCATTCAAAAGGACACGCCCCTAATTATTCATAAAATGGAGCCTAAGTCACGCCCATCTACTTTCAGACCATGAAAGAATGAAAAACTAAATTCAAGTCAATGGAGCTAAAAACACTATTTTCTTTTAATCCCGCCTTTTATGTGCCATGCCGGCTGTGAATTTTAAAGACGCATTTTGATGCCAAGAAAAGGCTTATTTTTTGAGTGGGGGAACGTAATTTTAGATTCTGTTTGAAAATAAGGCCAGGACTAAAAATGTACTTCACCAAAGTGATGTCATCAAACTAGACATGGAGACGAACAAAAGGAAAATGGCTGTACGTTCAGCAAACTTCAAATCCTTCCTTCAGGAGGAAAGAACCACCATAAATCTGGCCAAGTGGTAAGTAGCAGCTACGCTAGGGGAGAGGAGATTCTGGTGTGACGTGCCGATGTCTGATCTGTAGCCGTGATAATTTTACAAGCTGATAAATCTCAAAGTACGTGACTGGCGTGGTCGAAACACACATCATTAGTTTTCATTTAAATGGATCCCTCAACATGTGACCATTTACATTTATATCATGTTTAATATTTACTTTAAATTTCACTTTATAGAAAGATGTGTGTGTGCATATGTGTGTGTATATGTGTGTGTGTGTGTGTGTGTGTGTGTGTGTGTGTGTGTGTGTGTGTGTGTGTGTGTGTGTGTGTGTGTGTGTGTGTGTGTGTGTGTGTGTGTGTGTGTGTGTGTGTGTGTGTGTGTCTGTATGTGACGTCTCTATTAGCCTTGTTCTTTTGTTTTACTTATTTTTACTACCTCCTTACTGAGCTGTCTTTAATCATTGTAAAGTCAGTTTCGTTGTACACCTGTGCAATGACAATAATACAACATGTGTGCCATCCAGGGTGTAAGCAAGCGGATTAGACAATAGCACTTTTTTTGACTTGCTTTAATTTTTTCGTTCTTCCGGGGAACTGTGAGCCGCCGGAAAGGGAGGAGACTTAGGCTCCCTATTTCAAGCTTTAATTTTATCTAAATGGATGAGTTACAGAAAAAGTCACCCCCCTAAGAGTTGTCATGATGGTAAACTTGACCTTTTAAACCTAAAATGTCTTTTGAACAAGGCTGTAAACACATGTATTTCTGCTGTGTACATGCTCCTTTCTGCCACTAGCCCCTAGATGAGAGGGGTCAGCATTTTTGTCACTTCCACATCGGCTTCACTTTTGGCCAGCAGAGATTGCCTCTCTTTCCTTAAAACAATGCCTGTCACCTTTTAGTTTGCATAAACGATAGAGTCAAAAGGTCCAAGTGGAGTCGAGAGTCAGTGGTTTCATTCCTGATTCGTTCCAGACGAGTCTGACAACATTTGTTGCTGGTAGTAGTGATGTTCTTTGTATCGGTGTGTGGTGAAAGCACCCTGACATATATAACTGTTTGTTTTGAGAAATGCTCTGAGGCGATCAGAACGAGGCCAGGACCAGCAGAAGCTTCTCTTCAGTTACCAGAACCAGAGCAAAGAACATAAGGATAGAGACCACCCATTCAGCTTACCGCCTCCATTTTTATGAATCTTGAAGCTCTGGTTGGGATGTCTGTGTTGGTTTGAGTTTATGATTACTCTTTCTACTGCTGGCTTATTACCTCCAACCAAACTTTTCTCTAAAATCCCAAACTGAAAACACATTACCCAGCAGAAGGAATCCAGTGATTAATCTGTTTGTAGTACATCCCTAAGCATGTCACTAACAGCACACAACAACGCCGTCTTTCCCTTCTTTACTAAAACACTGCACAGCTTCTCAGACAGTGCTTCATTCGCCGAGCCCCAGAGAATCCCACGCCTTCTTCCTCCCTCTCTCTCTCTCTCTTTCTTTGTGTCTGTCTCCAAGACACGTGGCTCTCCACGACTGTTGCTGCCGGGGACTTTTGGGGGATCTCAGCTACCCAGGGTCTCTGGAGCGTGGCGTATGAACAGTGGAAGATGTACATGTGTGAGAGAGGAGGAATCTGGCCCAAATTTAATCTCTCTATTGTGAGGATGGAAGGTTGGAGAGAGGGAAAAGAGGGAGGGGAGAGGGTGCCTGCTGAAATCCCACTGGCAGTGCTGCAATGCAGGGGTTTAACACTGAGCCAGAAGGTAGACAAACACATTAAAGAACTTGCTTTTGGTTAACAGGCTCATTGTCACACAAACACGTGCACATGCATAAACTAATACGTGCACGGAACACAAGGCTGTGCCTGCATAACGAGATTCTTTAAAATGCTGATGAACAGTTTCCTTCAGCTGCTCTTTAGGCTGGGCTGCAAGCACCAGTCTCTTAACAGGAAGGTTACTAGTTTGAATCCCCACTGCAGCCTTTCTGTATGGAGTTAGCTTATTCTATCCATACATGCGTGGCTTTTCTCCAGGTACTTGTTTCCTTCCACATCACAAAAACAGGTGAGGTGTGAAGGACAGATGTTCTGTTCAGGGTGTCCTCAGCCTCTCGCCCGATGAGTGCTGGAGCTCCCTCTGACCCCCGTGACGATGAAGAGGGTTAGATACAGGAGCAGCTGCAGGTTATCAGGGATGTTTTCATCTCAAGTAGGTTTAGATGTCTAACACATTCTCACACCCAAAGTGTCGAAAAATGACACGTGTGACCAAGCGTCAAAATATGACGATCAGGGTGCCCCAGCGCGTCGGGAGAGGACACGCAGGGACACGTAGGGACACGTGTCACCGCGGGCATCCGTATCCAACGCCAGTGGTGACACAGACATTATTCCTCAAACCTCTAGCGATTTAACCTTCCCCTCACCCCCATCCTAAACTTAACTCAGTCATTTTCAATTAAGCTTTGCATGCGCACGTTGGTTAAGGTTAGAATGGGGGTGAGGGGAAGGTTAAGTAGTTCACAAGTTGGTCAAATGTCCGTCTCACCGAGGGCGTCGGATACCGACGCTCTGGGGCACCATGATCGTCATATTTTGACACTTGGTCACACGTGTCATTTTTTGACGCTTTGGGTGTAAGAATGTGTTGAGATGTCGAGTTATTTTACTCTGAGTCAACATCAAACATTAAAACTCTAAAAGCATAGCTGTCCATAAGGAATATTTCATCTATAGAAGGGATTTATGTTTTACATTTAACTCTCTCAGTTGATTCTGACAAATGCAGGGAAAAGGTTCTTGGACATTTAGTAATTTGAAGTTTTGTAGTTCTCTTCCCAAACAGATTACTTATTTCTCCATGGAAAATCATAATAACAAAGATTAACGAGCTGGAGGAATAAACGCTGGTTCTGATGAGAAATGAGAAGTTACGGTTGGGTCAGTTAGCTTATCTGAACTTCTCTTTGTTCCTCAAAAGTGAGGTCATTCAAGCTCAAATTGAAATAACTTTATTTGTCGCCAAAGGGCACGCTGAGGCGTGCAGAGCAGTGAAATACAGTACAAAAGGTACACTTATTACAACAGATGAATCTGAGGAGGACTGTTTTGGCCTTGCTTTAATCTCTGATACAAACTCTGCACAGATTAGACAAAAATGTATATTACAGTCTTTGAATTTGAGAATTAAACAAAGCTGGAATTTAATATTTTTACATATTAACTAAATTCCTGTGAATCTAAAAACAAAGATGTTGGTGCAGGAACTGGAAAAGCTGCTTCCTGTCATGAATAGTCTGAATCTGCAGCTGTTTGATATGTTTTTAGACACTGTAAGTGGCCTCAGGTCCCATCTACCCAGAATCATTGGTTATCAGATCAAACAACAGCAGTTCAGGTGACAATCGTTATTTACTGACAGGCCTTCTAAATAATTTCTGGCTTTTATTTAAAAAATCAGGTTAAATCAATTTCTCTCTGGGATTAATAAAGTATTTTTGAATTTGAATTGAATTTGAATTTGAATTAAGGATCAGGGGCGGATTTCGGACTGAAGAAGATCCGGGGCTCAACACACGTGCGCGCACGTGACACACTAATCATATATGTCTTGTACCACATAATTTTAAGCATTTTCAGGGCAGAGTATTGTTCCTGTTAGTGTTTAGTGTGAGATGATGGTAAATATTCCCTTTCTTTCTCCATCAACTTTACCTGATAAGCTAACTTTAGGCAAACCAGCAGCACAACAAATATTTTCAAATAAGACTCACAAACCTGAGTCAGCACCAGTATCATCAAAGCTGGGGATCTGTCGTTGTACTTTTGGTCTAAAAAACGTCCTTATGTCCATCTTTACTCATGCGTTTCAGGCAGACTGTAGAAGAAGCCGGCTGCTGAAGGGCTTCTTCTTCAGTGGTGGAGGCTCAGGCAGGCTGTATACAAACTACTGCCAGCTGCTCCCTCTCTGTTGCACTTTGGTACTGCATGTTACTTCCGCGATTTAGATCCGGGGCTTTTCATGAAACATCCGGGGCTTGAGCCCAAGTAGCCGGGCCTAACGCCGCCCCTGTTAAGGATTGATGTTTGTTGTAATTTTCTGTTTTTGCCTCCAAGTACTCACCACTGACTGGAATTAATCCTGTTGTCTAATCTGGATGTTAATTATTGTTATTTCAGAACCAGTGGTTTGTGATCTGGTGCAAGTACAGCCATCCACCTGCTTTAAAAGGTTTTGAGAGATTCTACTAAAACAATCCTACTTCACCTTTTTGAAACCAGTGCTATTTTTCACGACTCACTGTCCATAAATCCTGCAGCAGAGCTCCCGTTCTCCTCCGGCTGTCTGCCTCACTGCGAGACAAGCGCTGTGCTTATGTGCAGAAATAAGGCTATTTATCATCTGGTCCCAGAGAAATGGTCCCCAACAGGACAGAAACAGCACTCAATTTGAAAATAATTAGGTTCAGTTTTCGCCTGCCAGGTGAATTTGTAAATATGATTAAGGAACTGATGATAATGTGTTGGCTCACTTCCTGTTTGGGGGTAATGTTTTACCAGCTTACTGATCACGGAGTTCGTTACATTCAGGATGAACATTAAAGTAAAGAGTTTTTAATAAACAACAGCATCACACAAAAACATCCAGAGTTTGGTCTCCCTGGATCACACCGCGTGGCACTGGATAAACAACAAACTCCCTAAGGGACCAACAAACTCCAATAAATGTCAAATATACTTAGGTAATACTCTCTGCAAACAGCTCTTCTTAGGACAGGGCCGTCCAACATAATAAACCATAATATAAGGTCTCCCTGTGAAGCTAGAGGACAGATCTGTCCTCCTATTGTCCAGTGAGTGCTGAAAACCAACAGTGTGTGTGTCCAGACGCGGCAAACTAAAAGTACATTTTTGTTTTCTTGTCTGAAATGTCTGAGAATGAAGCAAGAGTCTCATCATTAAACTGCTAAAGTTGGAGGAGATGTTCTTTTTTGCTCCTTGCCATGCGGTCAGACGTATTATAGGACCAACGACAGACAAGCCGCAGGTGTGTGCTCAGGGGGGATCCTTCACCTTCACCATGCAGCGAACCACCATTATCAGTCCGGCGCGGATCTCAGAAACCACTGTGCCATTAGTCAAACACAGATGAGTGTGACAGCTTCCCCCTCATGATGATCTCCTTCCACCACAGAAAAGCTGACCTAACGATGTAAAAGCAGGTTCCAGGTTGTGGGACATTTCAGAATGTGACAAAGCGTCTTTTATATATGCTGTGACCAAAGCAAGTAACCAGGAGCTCCTCTCCATTAAAGTGGTTGTCCAGATAAGCAACAACAGGCTTTAGGGGGCTTTAGGGGGCTTACTGCAGTTGTTGCTTCCCACCATGAAGATCTCTCATTTAAAGTCTGAGCTTGTCTTTATTTTATGGCTCCTTCTTGACTAAAAGAGATTACTGCAGTTTTAACTGTGTATAAAAGCTGTGTTATTCACATGAACAGAGTTACCTTTCACCAAGTTTCTCATCATTTAAAAAAACAAATAGTGTCTCTTGATGAGTGCAGCAACGATTTGACCTGATAACACTGCAATATTTAACTGAGATCATCTGTAAAGTGGACAGAGTCTGTTTCATCCAAGTGCTCATTAAGAACTAATATGACCTTTAAAATGCAGCGAAGGGATCAGGAGGCACAGACAGGCACGTGCTTTCCAATCAGGTCCACTTTTCTCTTGTTTCTAGTTAATGAAGAAATGGTTATTTATGCTGCGATCTTTCTATATTCCATAGGTCTCGTGTGTTTCTTGCTGCCTTTCACAATTTTTTAACAGTGGTCATGCAATTAATAACATTTTATGTCTGATTTACTTAATTGATTGAGGTAAAGGGGAGACTAAAGTTGAAATGTTGAGAAAGGATTGACAAAAGACAAGTAAATTATTCTGAAATTCAACAGAAAGCAAAATGTCACCCATCAATGGCACAAAGACCTACAGTACCCATAATGCCTTGCACAAATAAACTATGGGACACAGACCCTTGCTACTTTAAAAACTGAGATTCCTGCTCTGTGTTTGTGCCTCACACCCACAGAGAAAAGCAGTTTTGATGTGTAAACTGAGATGCTGTGGAGACAAAAGATCAACGTTTCATTTTTCACAAAGAAGAGCAAAAGAAGGCAGCGGAAGAGTTGTCTCTTAACCAATCAGAGACTAGACATTTACGTCATAAAGTATAATGAGTAAGAATCCAAATCCTAACGTTTTCAGACCCCCCCCCCCCCCCACACACACACACACACACACACACACACTCCAGTCACAACCTTCTACTTCCTGAAACAAGAGAGACAGGACCTACTTTCCACAAAAAAAACAACTAAGGCGTTCATTCTTTCTAGAGACCACAACAGATTTACTGGAATAATGAGTACATGTCCACTTTTCATGTTCAAACGTTTTTCTGTTGGTCTGCCTTCCTTTCATCCTTCATCCTGTTGCCATTTAAACACTATAGATAGATAGATAGATAGATAGATAGATAGATAGATAGATAGATAGATAGATAGATAGATAGATAGATAGATAGATAGATAGATAGATAGATAGATAGATAGATAGATAGATAGATAGATAGATAGATAGATAGATAGATAGATAGATAGATAGATAGATAGATAGATAGATAGATAGATAGATAGATAGATAGATAGATAGATAGATAGATAGATAGATAGATAGATAGATAGATAGATGATAGATAGATAGATAGATAGATAGATGATAGATAGATAGATAGACAGACAGACAGACAGACAGACAGACAGATAGATAGATAGACAGACAGACAGACAGACAGACAGACAGACAGACAGACAGACAGATAGATAGATAGATAGATAGATAGATAGATAGATAGATAGATAGATAGATAGATAGATAGATAGATAGATAGATAGATAGATAGATAGATAGATAGATAGATATATAGATAGATAGATAGATGATAGACAGACAGACAGACAGACAGACAGACAGACAGACAGACAGATAGATAGATAGATAGATAGATAGATAGATAGATAGATAGATAGATAGATAGATAGATAGATAGATAGATAGATAGATAGATAGATAGATAGATAGATAGATGATAGATAGATAGATAGATAGATAGATAGATAGATAGACAGACAGACAGACAGATAGATAGACAGACAGACAGACAGACAGACAGACAGACAGACAGACAGACAGATAGATAGATAGATAGATAGATAGATAGATAGATAGATAGATGATAGATAGATAGATAGATAGATAGATAGATAGATAGATAGATAGATAGATAGATAGATAGATAGATAGATAGATAGATAGATAGACAGACAGACAGACAGACAGACAGACAGACAGACAGACAGACAGACAGACAGACAGACAGACAGACAGACAGACAGACAGACAGACAGATAGATAGATAGATAGATAGATAGATAGATAGATAGATAGATAGATAGATAGATAGATAGATAGATAGATAGATAGATGATAGATAGATAGATAGATAGATAGATAGATAGATAGATAGATAGATAGATAGATAGATAGATAGATAGATAGATAGATAGATAGATAGATAGATAGATAGATAGATAGATAGATAGATAGATAGATAGATAGATAGACAGACAGACAGACAGACAGACAGACAGACAGACAGACAGACAGACAGACAGACAGACAGACAGATAGATAGATAGATAGATAGATAGATAGATAGATAGATAGATAGATAGATAGATAGATAGATAGATAGATAGATAGATAGATAGATAGATAGATAGATAGATAGATGGATGGAAGAGAGATCTGTGTGTGTGTGTGTGTGTGTGTGTGTGTGTGTGTGTGTGTGTGTGTGTGTGTGTGTGTGTGTGTGTGTGTGCATGGAGAAGTGTAAATGATCTAATTATTTATAACGGAACATGATTATTATTGATGGTTTAATTACAAACACCGTAATTTAAATATAGAGCTGTAGTCCTGTTAATAACTCCTGTCAGTCTAGGCTGCAGAATGAGTTTTATATTAATATATTAAATCAATAATATTGTAATTTTTTAATATTAGTTTTTAAAATACTCAGATGTTTTGAAGTATGACCTGTATTCTGACTGAAGGAAGCTCTTAGTGGTCTGCTCTTTAGTTCACCCTAAAATCGTGCTCACAACCTTTGGTTTTTCCTCTGACTGGTCTAATATTACATCATAGGAATTCTATATTGGCTGGTCTAATATTACATCATAGGAATTCTATATTGGCAGCAATGCTCTTGCCTTATAACACAGCATTACAGTCATTTTAGTACCTCTCTCTTCACCCCTAATGTTTCAATATTTAGCTGCTTTTGATTCTTTAAAATCCGCATGCTGGCCATCTGCAACTGTCGGATGTTAATTAAAACCAAAAATGTGCTCTCAGCTGAAAGAGGTGGATTTGTTTCATTATTCACAATGTCTGTGATCATTAGCTGTGCTGCACGGTGAATCCATGGAACTGTTCAGACAGGATTTAATGAAATCATCTATCATTTCCTTTCCGTTTGTGAACACATTATAACCACAGCAGATTTTACCCAGACGTCAGTGTTTTATCATCAGCCCTCATGTGGCCTTGTAATCTGAAAATGACATCACTGATCAATGATGGGAGGTAAAGAGAAGATAAGACCAATCGATGCCTGTTAGAAACACTGTGGTAATTATGCACTTATCAGGCCAGAGCAATGAGCTTGAGTTGGTTGAATTACAGATAAAATTTCATTCTTATTAGTATTTATACTATCTTGGTGTTCAGACCACTTGTGTTCATCTGTTTATGCTAAATCTGACTATCTTTGGGCTGGATCGGATTATTGTGATCAGCAGCTGTTTCCCAAAACCTCACTGGCATTGTGGAGCACTGGGTTCAACTAGACACTTAAAATAACATTAAATTAAAGGGGTAGTTCAGAACTTTTGAAGAGGGTTTTTGTGTTAAAATAAAACCTGTTTGAAGGTAGAAGAAACCCACTTTGATCTTCGTGGCCTTGTTCAGATTAACTGTTAATCTGTCAATCCAGTCAGAATTAATCTGTGTTTCTCCAAATAGAAAATTGTTTAAAAAGATCCCTATAAGAGGTGTTGTATTAACTATTCATTTAGTTTGCAGAGGAACTGCAGATTTGTGTGTTTTGACTGTTCTGCAAGCTCTTAGAGGTGATCAAACACAGCCAGGTCCTGTCTGCATGCCTTTATTTCTGTTTAACGAAGGGTCGCTACACATATGTTTGTCCATTATACACACGTGTCATTGAAGCCAAAGACTCTGTTGTTTTTTCTCAGTGAGCCAAGCCATAAGAATAATTTCTCTTAAAACAACCAGAATTCCTATTCCCAACACATCAGATCAATGAGCCCTGATGATGAAGCAAAACTAAATATTAATGTACAGGACTTAGACAAGCTCTGTTAATAGAATATTTTACTCTCATAGCAACAACCAAACATCTGTAATCAGAGCTACTGCTAATGATTGTTAGGTAAAAATTGATATTATTATTGAATTGATATTAGTTGCTTGACTGCTAAAACATCTGGTGCTTCGTTAAAAATGTTTAAACGTGAGTTTCATCCTGTTGCTAAGTGTCAGTCTCCACAGGGAGGACTTGACCTTGCCTCAGACCAGCTTGGTCTGATTTATCAATAACACTCCCATGGGAAACTCTGTTGAATGGATGCACCTGGGTTTGTATGAAGGAAATGTGACCTTGTTTTCACTCCCTATGTTAAACAGCTTTCCACCTGACGGAGTAGTTTTCTAATGTGATGTGTGTGCGTTGTTGTGTCTGCAACTCTGTAACTCGAGAAGGCCCCGCTTTCTTCGTCCTGTCTTCAATAAAACTTGCTGTGGGACAAGGAGGAGCAGAGAAGTATGGCGGACACCCGGAGGGGGTTTTGCCATATCTTCCCTCCGCTGCTCTGGCCACACAGCGTAAAAACGACCTCCCTCCTCTTTGTGCGTGTTCATTTCAGGTTTAAGGGTTAAGGAACTTAAAAATAACCCAACAATGATGACACCTGGTACTCGTTTAGCATTAGCGTTAGCTTAAAACAGGGCTATTCAATTCCAGGCTTGGAGGGTCGGTCTCCAGCACCTTTTAGTTTTAACTCTGCTTCAACACACCTGATTTCAATCAAAAGGTAATTAACAAGCTTCTGCAGAGCCTGATGAGCTGCTGCACAGGTGAATCAACCACTAAAACATGCTCCAGCACCAGAATTGAATACCCTTGACCTAAAACCAAGTGTGGTGTTGCTGTCAGATAAAATGGAAATTGCTAATTGTTTTCCAAAATAAAACCTTAAAATGAAGTTAAACATTCAGTGTGTTTACATGCAGCCAGTAACCCTTTTAAAACCCAAATATTCACAATAACCCGGTTCCGCAGGTCCATGTAAACACCGCCAGAAACCCGGATATGCTCATAACCGGGTTTTTAAAAACCCGGTTACTACACCTGGGGTAACCCTTTTCTAACCCGAATGTTTGGTCGTGTAAACGCATACCGGGATATCCCCATCAAAGCGTGTGTTCTACGCATGCTCTGTTTGCAAGGAATCTTGGTCTTTTGAGTAGCGAGACGTCTTGTATGCGCCAGAACTCCGGAAGTAAACAACAAGTTGGGAGCAACATGGCGAGTTGCAGCACAGCACCACACTTTCAGAGTGACGAGGAAACTGAAGCGCAAACAAACGCGGTCGCTATCTCTTCCGAACTGGGAAACATGTTGTTGTTTTCACGGATACCGGAACGAGAAGAACCGGAAATGACGCATACTGCATCTTGACGTAGTCCACACGTCCTGACGCTACCCCAACGTCCGCATTTACATCGGGTTATGCAAGTTAGGGGTAACTCTTTCTATTTATGCTTGTAAACGGGTTATTCTGATCAACTCAGAAACCTGAATACCGACCTTAACCCGATCATAACCCGGATATTGGCTGCATGTAAACGTAGTCATTGAGCTTTTCTGTTAAGATGTTTGTTCTGACTCTCACTCTACTGACGTTTTATTCTGTTCCAGAATGCGGGCGAAAGAGACCAACTCAAATAAAATAAATAAGAGAAAAAAACTGAGATAATGTTGATGTAGAAAAGATTTAGTGTCACTGTGAACATTTATTTATTTATTTTTATTTATTTTGTCTCCAAGATGGCCACTTGGGTCCTAACAAGGGCTCATGAAATAACATCATCTAATTATCCTAATAGGATTTTGCCTTGCCAAGAAAAGCAAAACTGTTTGGGCTTTTAAAATGTCAGTTGTGTAACAGCGAATACCACCTGCAACTTCTAATGACATAGCTCTTCCAAGCAGGGAAATTAGAAATCAAAATAAAAAGCGCTGCAGGGTATTTGTTGTATGCTGACATTCAGAAACAACTAATATCCACTCAATGCAGTTAGATCGGATGCAAATTAATTTCTAATGTCAGCTATTTTTTTTTCTAAATACAAAATCAGGCCATTTCTGTCTCTTTATCACAGCTAAACGATGTCGGGTTAAGAAGCAGCCGGTGAATTACACCAGGCTGTACAGAACATAAAACTGACTATAAAACTAACCATGATTTCTTCGTTGTACTGCATCCCAACAATACGGCTGGTAGAATCACAAAGCAGACAGCCTTGGAGGAACACGAAACACATTAGCAAACCTCTTCACTCAGCTGGCAATATGTTAAATCAAGCACAGCCAACTGACAGTATTCTATCAATTATTCAGGGAGAGAAAGGCTCACAAAAAGTGCTGCGCCCCCCGGCTCCCCAGCAGTAAATCATGGGATAGCACACCATCTGCTGCGTGTCAACACCATCGGTCGCCACCATCGACGTATATATATATGTCCTGTCGCCACGCGCACAGGAGAACGGTATAGCATTGGTCCCACAGTCCAGGTGGATTTTCAGTGCCACTGACTGATTGTAACAGAACAGGTGAAATGCAACATGAAAGAAATTAATTTCTCTCCACTTGGTTGCCACGCCGATGCTTTGTTTCAAAAGTAGCATTCATGAATTCACCTGGATTGGAGAAAAGGGCAGGAAAGGAAACAGGCTTTTCCTAATCCTCAGGTTTTTCACCCTCCTTGTTGCTGCAGGGTTTAACCTCCTCGGGAGACAAAATGCCCCATAGTCAGGCTTAAATATTGCAAAGTTTTCTGTCTCATGACTGAAGGCTCATGTGACGTCTGATTCATCATAAAACATGTTCTCTGTGCTGCTTTTATGGTTTTTAACTGGGAAACTTCATGTTTGATGAATAGAGTTCAGGTTCCGTAGTGAACCTAGTTTTTCATTTGGAAAAGTTTCTATCAGTGATCTGTCGTCATGTCTTAAAAACAGAATCAGCTCCATTTTGCAATTGTTAAAAGACAAAGTCATGAAAACGTGACAGCAAATGTGCTCATTTTCCTTTATCTTCAGATGTGTTGTTGAACCTTTTCATTTGGAGACAAACTCATTTTTGCAGTAACACTGAATGAGGAATAACAAAATTACACAGTGGTATTTGTTACTTATTGTCTCATTAAAAAAAAACGTTTTATTCCTTAAAATGTGTATATATTCAGGAGTGTTTCAGTTTGTCCGAGACTGAGGAGGGTAACGCTGCAAACACCGGTACTTGTAGCACGGACGCTAATGACTGTAAACACAAAGGAGGGGGACATTTGAGTGACGCGCTAATGCTTCAAAGCATTATGGGATTTGTAGTCTGGTCCATTTTTAATATTTATTCCAAATCTGATCTCACAGGCCAAATATAAATAGACTGCAGGCCAAATTTGGCCCGAAGGTCCGCGTTTGACACCTGTGAGTTATGGTGTTGATTAGTTAGTCTGCATGTCAAACTTAATGTTGCAAATTGTCATTCAACCAGTCAAAACAAAGATGGCCAATCTATAGTAATTATCTGTGCTGTGTTTACATTTGCCTGTTGCATGTAAATGTGTGTGCTTGGGTGGATGACTCTTTGTCTTGTAAAGTGCTTTGGGGGGTTGTAGAACCCTAGAAGGCCCTGTCAATGACGGGCCATGTACCATTTTTACTGTTGTCTCAACTTGCAGCCCCTCTGCTACATTTCACCCCTTCCTGCTACAAAGCGATAAAAAGGGGAACTATTGGCTTCTTTTAGAGTAACTTTGCATGATTTCTAGATTTTTTACTAACCCAAACTATAAACTAAAATATAAAAACATGAAATCTGCTTCAGCTGCCTGAATACTATCAATGAATTACAGCTGACACCACCGGGATTTGAACCCACATCAGTAGATGTCTTACCTCTGGGCTACCATAGCAAATCCAGCTGCTGACTAGCCTAAGATGCTATTGTAGGCATGTTTTGTTGGAGTAGGCATGGGCAGAGTTTCAGTGAAACAAAACATTTTATTTACGGGTAAACTTAGGCTGACAAAAACAACTCTGTAGTGCCAATGGTAATATTTCATCATATACTTTGCCTACATTTGCTCTCCGAGGTTTAAAATAGCATAGTATGGAACCCTTAAAAATGCAAATGAATAAAAGTAAACAACACAACCACTTTGAGCTCTTTTGTACTGCCAGACGCTTTAAACTGTAATTCTCTCCAGCTTTGCACTTCCTAATTACAAAAACAAAAGTCCCCTGTTCAGCCTGAAACAAATCTTGGAATAGGGTGGGTTACGAAGGGTACACTAGACCCTTACTTCAAACTCAGGGAAAAGAAGGATGTGTTTTTGGGCCACATTTAGACAGGCCTTCGAATTTGGACATCCGCCGTTGCATTGCTGTCAAATAATCAGCATTCGAAGGATGAATTCAATTCAAAAATACTTTATTAATCCCAGAGGGAAATTGATTGCTGTAGTAGCTCAGAATAATAATAATGGGCTCGACACAAGGGAGGCGACATCGCCTCTCCTCCATTCATTTTCAATGAGACAAGCGCGACAAAGCGATAATTGCAGGTCTCCCTCCTACTAAGCGAAATGCGAATAACGTGCGTGTGAAATTTTGCGCTCGTGCACGTGTCGTGCACAGGCGACACAGTGACACGATCCCAGAAAGTTGAAACATTTTCAACTTTTCATCGCTGTCGCTCGGACGAGGACCAATCAACGGAGGTTTCATTCACTGACCAATGAGCGGACAGGATGCTCCGCACATCTCCGAGCAAACATGAAGGAGAAGTTGATTATTATCATGTTTTATATAGTAAAATCACAAGTAAGATTTCACATAACTCTAGCAGCACCTTGTGAAACATCATATCTACCACTTTTTTAACTCTGAACCGCTTAAATAACCTTAATTCCCTCCAACCTGACACAGCCAAACAAAACAACGGAAGTTGCGATTTCACCATGGAACAGAACGCGTAGACGGCTTGCTGCTGGACGCTGCCGCGGATCGCCTCCCGTGTGTAAGGTAATAAAAGCGACGGCGACAAATTTTGCTAATCGGGGTCGTTTGTCGCCTCCCGTGTGTCGAGCCCATAATAATCAAGTCATCAAAGAGTTATTGTATATTACAATGGCTGTTGGCAGGAAGGATCTCCAGTAGCGGTCTCAGTGTTGCAGTGAAACTGAAGAAGCCTCTGACTGAAGACACTCTTCTGTTGTCAGACAGTCTTGTGAAGAGAATGCTCAGGGTTGTCCATCATTTTCTTGATTTCCTGGAGAATCCTTCTTTGCATCATCTCCTCCAGTGGTTCTGAAACTGCTGAAACTCTGGCTGAGTCCTTGAAAGGGCTTGGAGTTCCTCCATCTTGTTGGCCAGTGATCTCACATTGCCCATTATGATCGATGGAAGAGATGGTTTGAATTTCCTCTTTCTCTGTCTCCGTTTTGCTCCCGCTCTGCATCCACGCTTCTTGCGTTTTAGCTCATTTGGGATTTGTGGCTTCAGTTGAGGTATTATTTCAGCTTTCCCAATGTTAATCAGCTGCTCCCGATTGTAAACCAGCTTGTTTCCATGGTTACACATCATAACAAATGCTCAAAAAGTGAAAAAAAGCTAAAAAAAAATAGCTGTAGAAATCCTCCAAGCTTCACAGCACCAGAAACAGAAAAGTAAAGTGTCCAAAAATACAGTTTTTCTTGAGAAAAACCAAGAAAAGGCAAAACTTACATATAGTCAACAGAGCTACTCCAACATGCAGCCACCCAGAGCAGCGCAGTTCCGGAAAAAAATTAAAAAAGCCCCTGAACTCAGATACAGCCTGTGACTTCTATGGGGAAAAGCATTTGAGCTCCTGTGGAGTTTTCAGAGGTTTTAATACAGCAGGTATCAACATCATCCAATGCGTCTAGCTGTTAGCATATCAATCTGGTCAAAACTAATCTGTTTCTCCACTGAGGTTATTCAAACAGCAGCAGGTAACCAGTAGGCACAGGTAGGATATCAATAAATTCAAAGGATTTAAACCATCACTACACGTCATAATCAGTGGGAGAAGTTACAGCAACAGCCTTCCTACAAGCAGAACTCCCCCGTCTTTAATACAATGCATTGTCACAACAAGCTCTGCTGTCAGTTAAGGATCATCTGATATTGTCATTAAATTCTGATATCTAAAAGCCAGGGTTAGATATGATGTTTTATCTGTCAGTAAAAGCTAAAAAAAAAAACTGGATTGTTGTCTGAGTAAAATAAAAAAATACAAACACAGGAATTAAAGCAGGATAAAATTGATACAGAACTTTTTTGTGGATATGAATGAGAATGTTGCAAATGCTTCAAAGATCAGAGGTTCTGTCCTGCATATGTTAAATAATGCATCATTATTTCTCAGGAGTTACAGCTCAGCTGGCAGGGCAAACTGTTTAAAATGTGCATGTATTCATATAATGTACAGTTCAACTTCTGCTGCAACTCAACTTTCCAATTTGGATTATTTTCTTCATATTGGATCTAAAAATTATGAGGCAGCAGGAAATGTAAAATTATGTTTTTGAAAAGATCCTGGGACTTTTCAGCCGAGTGCCAGAAACCCAGTAAGGAGTAAATTTCAGTTTCAGAGTTTGTATGAACAAGTGTGTGATTCACAGCTCCAGTGTGCTTTCAGATGGAGAGCAGCAACAATCAGTTGAGCACCAGAGGTCCATTCAGCTGTCACAGAGCCGAGGCACAGAGGAAACCGGGCCAAAATGGGGTCAGACGACAAGCGCACCAGCTGAGACGGAGCCTAGGTAAGAAGTCGACCACTTTCTGGTAACAACACATTCCCACAGCTTGTTGCTTTCCAGAGTATTTGATAGCCTTTACCAAGTAATTCCTGTAAGTTAGCGCAAAGATGCCAGGCATGCAAACAGACCGGGACATTTTAATAAAACACGCAGGACAACGAAACAATGAACCGACACGACATAAAGGACTGACAGGGTTTAAATACAGGAGGAGCTGGGACCTTTGGTGATTGGGAGATGAGAGGCAGGTGGGAGCTATTAGCATGGACGCAGGACTGAACGAGGAGACAGGACAGAGTGTGACAGATGTCACATTTACTCATTAAGTCAGCCTCAATCTACAACTTTAATGATATGATCACTATTTAAATGTTAGAATGCGAGTAGACAGTCATATTAGTCATGTATGAATATAATATTGGTCCTTGTAGATCTAGAGGGTTGCAAAAAATTAAAAATTTTCCTATCTCCTGCTTTAGCTTCTGATGTCTGACGTTGAAACACTTGGATTTGAAAATCCTGACAGATCTACAACACACTGTCACCTAACATTTGTGGACTCATCCATCTTGACTCGCAACGACGAAGGCCGTTGTTGGTTTAGCATCCAGGAAACAGCAGACAACAGCAGACATTTTGGCTAGTAGAAGCTAACTGCTAGTGTTAGGTCTATGTGCTTGCTAGAGTCAGTTTGCCATGGTGGCCATCCTGATGGACTTGACTTTGACAGATAAATATTTGCAGATACATGCTGAATGATAACTGTCTTAAAGTTTAAACCATCCAATGACTGTGGAGGCCATTTATTATGTTCAAGAAACCAGTCTGAGATTATTCGAGCTTTATGACATGGTGCATTATCCTAGCCTAGTGAACTAGACCAAATTCTTGCTTTGCAAAGAATGGTCTAGGCAAGCATGCTCCATTGGAACCTCAGCAGCTCCTACCAGGACTCTGGCTAGCCAATCACAGCTCTCTAGAGGGGTTTCAAACACATAAAGAGCTGTGATTGGTCCATAATGGTGGGCCAATCATAGTGCTCTATCTGCTTAGTGAACAAATCACAGAGCTTTATCCACTTTGTGGGCCAATCAGGACTCTCTATATGCCTGGTGGGTGGGATGATGCAACAGAGTGAAACAAGAGTATGTCACATTCTTTGTCCAGTGGAATGCGAAGATCATTTGAAAGACAACGGTAGAACCCGCCCCAACAACCGAGAGCCGTCAATGGAGCATGGCCAGACTAAATAATGCATTTATTTAGTTTGGCTTGCCAGGCTAGCATTATCCTGCTGGAAGTAGGCATCAGACGATAGGTACACTGTGGTCATAAAGGGATGGACATGGTCAGCAACAATACTCAGGTAGGCTGTGGCGTTGCAATGATGATCATTTAGTACTAAGGAACCCAAAGTGTGCCCAGCATTGTACCACCACCAGCCTGAACCGTTGATGCAAGGCAGGAGGGATCCATGATTTTATGTTGTTGACACCAAATTCCGAC
Organism: Nothobranchius furzeri; assembly: GCF_043380555.1. Taxonomy (NCBI): domain Eukaryota; kingdom Metazoa; phylum Chordata; class Actinopteri; order Cyprinodontiformes; family Nothobranchiidae; genus Nothobranchius; species Nothobranchius furzeri. The sequence goes on along the minus strand of NC_091755.1, from coordinate 53,590,098 downwards.
CCCACCATCTGAATGTCGCAGCAGAAAACGAGACCCAACAGACCAGGCAACATTTTTACAATCTTCTATTGTCCAATTTTGGTGAGCCTGTGTGAATTGTAGCCTCAGTTCCCTGTCCTCAGCTGACAGGAGTGGCACTTGGTGTGATCTTCTGCTGCTGCTGCAACCCATCTGCCTCAAGGTTCAATGTGTTGTGGGTTCAGAGATGCTCTTGGTCGTAACGAGTGGTTATTTGAGTTGTTGTTGCCTTTTTATCAGCTTGAACCATTCTGGCCATTCTCATCTGACCTCTGGCATCAACAAGGCATTTTCATCCACAAAACCTCTGCTCACTGGATATTTTTCTTTTGTAGGACCATTCTCTATAAACCCTGGAGATGGTTGTGCATGACAATCCCAGAAGATCAGCAGTTTCTAAAATTCTCAGACCAGACAGTCTGGCACCAACAACCACGCCACGTTCAAAGTCACTTAAATCACCTTTCTTCCCCATTCTGTAGCTCGATCCCGAATCGTCTGGACTATATCAACATGCCTACATGCATAGAGTTGCCCTCATGTGATTGGCTGATTAGTAATTTGCATAAATGAGTAGTTGGACAGGTGTACCCAACAAAGTGGCTAGTGAATTTATATTTGTGTGTGTGTGTGTGAATATATATATATATATATATATATATATATATATATATATATATATATATATATATATATATATATATATGTAATGATGCTGATAAAAATAATTACTAATTGAATGTATCTTCCCTATCTGTGCAGACATCCAGCAGGGTGTGTTTGTTTAATTTAAATATTTGGCAGTACGTATCTTTATCGTGTTCTACCACCTTAAGATGGTACTATAAACCAAATAATCCTTCACTATGTCCATGTCTGTTCTGATAAACAAACAAAAAGGAAGAATCCATATTTTAGATTTGTTTCAGAGTCCCTTACTGCATTCCAGTCTGGGATTGCAAAGCAGCCGTGTCCTAGATAAACAATATTCTGCAGCACCACACTCAAAGGCTTTCTGTAGCATTCAGGTTAATGATAAATGACGCGAAGCAAAAAGATGCACATCACTTCTAGAGCTTCATGTCTAGAAGTGATGGGCATTACACTTTTCCTCCACATAAATTTAATCAATTTCCCTCTGGGATTAATAAAGTATTTTTGAATTTGAATAAAGGTCTGGTGTAAAGACTGACCAGAATAGGCAAGGACTGCCATTCGTTTATGGGCTGAGGATGAAAAAAGGAAGTCTGCTTTAATGACCTGGTGTTGTGTGTGTGTGTGTGTGTGTGTGTGTGTGTGTGTGTGTGTGTGTGTGTGTGTGTGTGTGTGTGTGTGTGTGTGTGTGTGTGTGTGTGTGTGCGTGCGTGTGTGAATAATCAATTTCATTGATAGCGTCCTGGTGTGTCCCCAGTTGTAGCTTTTAACTGAGTGAAAAACAGAATCAAAGAGAGGGGTTGGGCTCCCAATTTGAACCATAACAGCTGTTTTTATTAAATCAGTAATGGTGCACGAGGAAGAAGAGGGTGCATGTAATTGTGCTGTTGACTAATTAAAGCAAACAAGTCATAATTTGGTGAAAATGTGAGCTAGTTCGTGGCACCCTGCAGCATGCATCAGGATGCTGACGCTACAGCAGCATCTTGATTCCATCTACCCACTTCTTCCACGTTAACCTTCTTTTCACCATAGCTGTCAGATTCTATACATCCAGTCTCAGCAATTAAAACAGCTTAGACGAAAACAGATCCACAGTTGGCAAAACCATGTGCATCTATGAAATTTTATGGGTAATGATTCAGATTAGGCCAACACTCTTCTAAGATGGTTTCTAAAACTTCACAAAAGGACCAGAGTAATTATTTGATCGATATAATAGAATGAATGCTGCATCCCTCCTGCAAAGGCGCAACTATTAGCAGCCACATCATGGGAGGTAATAGACTTTGTAGCCCTCCATCATGCTCTCAGAGGCATCAACCAATTTGCTGTCAAGTCAATAATCTCACTGGGAGAGATTAAATCTGTGGGATTTTCACAAGTTGGCTGACACACAGAGACACAGAAAAAATCATGAGTTCAAATGGAGCTGAACCATAAACACTTCATTTGTGCTTGATTCCAATAGGCTTGGGACAAGTAAGCACCAGTGATCTTAATCTTAGCAGGTAGACAAAGACCTGAGCAGAGCGTGACTTAAAAGGGTTGCTGACGAAGCGCATCTCCACCGCTACAAAACACTATAAACCGCCTGCCGCTCACACGAAACAAGTTCATTAGCTAAGTCAGGGAAAAAAGAACTTAATGAGTGACTAACATTTTTGTTTTCTTTGGGGTTTTTTTTTAACATGGATGTAATTTTGTTGTTTAGGGCTGCAGCACATTTCAAAAATGCAGAGTCTTTAAGCTATTTTAACTGTTCTGTTTCTTTCACAAGACACAAACAACATTCTGGTATTTAGTGCAGCATTTCTTGAAGTATCCCAAGTATTATCTCGGCATTTTCTCCTTACAAATATGTCTCAAGATGGACAATATCAGGTCATCTTCTCAGTTTTTAAATCAAAATTCTCTACACAGTCTCCACTGGTGACAGGCCGAGATCGCAGCTCTAAGCTCTAAGCTCTGTGTTTACCTGCATTCAAAAACAGTGTTTATTTTATTCTTCCTCTTTTTTCTTCAACCTTCCCATTTCTTGGGCAGATTGCATCACGAGGTCACACAGAGACAAACAGGACACACAACCATGCACACCCTGAACATGAATGTCTTTGTCCTGTGGGGTGTAAAACAGATTACTTAGAGAAAACCCACACATGCGCAGAGAGAACATACAAACTCTGGTACTTGAACCTGCAACCTTCTTGTTTGAAGGTACCAGTGCTACCAACTGTGCTTTTGCACCCACAGAGACAATGTGTAGATTATATAATTCATTTCTGGAAACATCCATCAAAACGTTGTTAAAAATGAATGAAAAGATGCAGCTGAAAATTTTTGGCGGCTTTGTAACATATAACCATAAAAATCTGGTCTAAAAACATGGGAGCGGTCTCTGGATGGCACCATATTAGATGCCATGTTTACTTCTACGGAAGCTCATGAAGACAAAATGTATTTAGTGATTTGTAACAAACGGTTACAAAACTTTCACAATTCTTAGATGTTGTGGTTTTTCACATTTACCTTCACTTGTTGCCAGTGATGAAAGGAAGTCTGATGTGCTTGTTATTTTGCTTACGTTTGCACTCCCTAGTGCTTTTTGACCCTAATGAGCATCCATTGGTAAAGTCTTACTCCAACACAAAAATACTGCTTACTTGCAACGATTTCAGTATCTACTGCCCCCTGTCGCCAGGAAAAATACACACTGTCGCTTTAAGTCTTTCAGTCCTGTGTGTATCGTGGATACGCCTACAGTGTAATAATCACAGAAGTGCAAATTACCTTTTGTTGCAGATACAACCCACCTGAAGATAAGACCTGCTGAAGCTGACAAAAATTTGAACAGTTCTTTTCTTTTTCCAAGACAAGTTTGGTGTTTCTGAAAATACACCAGAAATACAGACTTTCTGAAGGCTGAACATGTTTCCAAAGAGATCATGTGCACTAGCTATATATTAATGTTGGTTCATTCAATAATACCACCTCGGGAAAAAAATGTGAATCATTAACTGAAATCGGGCAGAAATAAAAACACTTTTCATTCATCTTTTGGGAGGATCGTGGTTTTTTAAACATTTTGAGGACTTCTGCACTCATTTAGATGCCAAGGCCTAGATAAAATTGTAAAAAAAAACTCTTACTGTTGTAATAAGTATAATACAATAAACATCACTTTATTCTGTTATACTCACGTGAACATCACTCTCAGACCTGAACCTTATTTCACACTATATATATATATATATATATATATATATATATATATATATATATATATATATATATATATATGTGTGTGTGTGTGTATGCACTTATATATAAGTGATCTTTTACCACCCAGCTTCAACTCTTCTGTTGTTGGGTCTGACCCAAGTTAGTAAATGTAAGTCCTCCATCAGATCTGTGCCTCTTCTAGTGTCATTTTAAAGGATTTACTTTATTTATTTAACCATTACTAGATTATCAGCAACAGAAATGCTGCTAAAAACACACAATTATGTTAAGCTGGAAAAATTAAAATGCTGTGCAAAATTACATTCATTTCTGTAATTTAACTAGACTGAGAGACCATTTAAAGGCTCAGGAACCTTTACAGGTGTTTCTATTTGCAATTTTAAATTTTGACTGATTGGGGTCTTGTTAAATATCACACAGTGACCTGTTAATAGTCTAGATAAGTGTAATGTTCCTGTTAGTAGTTCCTCCTGTTAAGTGTTTATTTATTTAAATTATTCAGGTTTATAAAAAACATTTTGACATACATTTTATTATGTTCCAGTCATTAGTCATTTATATTTCACTATTGTAGTAATTCTTGCATGCTTTAATGAAAGAAGTAACTAAGTAGTTATTTTTCTTGGTAATTAGTTACTTTTATAATCTTGTAACTCAGTTAGTAACTGAGTTACTTTTTGACAAAGTAATCAGTAACTATAACTAATTACTTTTTTTAAGTAACGTTCCCAACACTGGTGATATATAAGTGATGAAAACAGTTTTCTGTCATAAATGACAGAAAACTGTTTTCATTTTCTTTTATATCTCAATCCTGAGAATTTGTCATTCTTCTGGTTGTATCCTTCACCTTTAAACACCGCAGCCTTCTTACTGAACACCTACACACAGCTAAAATGTCCTCCCTCCTTTTCAACCCACTCGTTTCTTTTTACAAAGTAATATGTTTTTCATTAGAAAAATGTGTTCCTCTGCAGCTTATCTGTAAACAAATCTAAAGTCGTGGAAGCTTTCAGGTTACATGGATCAACAGGGTTTTAAAACGCAGCCTTCACTGTAAACTGGTTTTAGGATTTGAATGTAATTTACTGAAAAGGAGTTCAATGCTTCAAAGATTAAAAAAAAACATGCTTAAGATTTTGTGTTGATGTTTGCTTCTCGCCTGGTGTCTGATGGGTGGATTTTCTCTTGGCAACAGTGAGAAATAGTTGCTCAGCTCCCCACCGTTAAAGCCCATGGGAGCGCAGAACAAATCTCTCCATGTTTCTACTGTTTTGAGGGCTGAAACATTAAATTTGCTGAAGCTTTGTTTCTGAGGATTAGTCTGTGCTGCAGAGTCAAAAATAAAGATGAAGAGGAAAGCATATAGAAGAGCTCTAAACTGGAGTTCTGTTTTCATACCAGCCATGTTTTAGACAGAATCAAACAAAGTTCCTAAAATAGCAACATGAAAATTTTCTATCATCAAAGAGTAATAATTTCTTTGGTTGTGAAGCTTCAGAGAAAATCCTACAATGTATTTTTAAGCAGTGACAAAGAGGAACAGACATGGGGCAAATTAAAGATGCAATCCTTTAATCTAGACAGTGTCTGTGGACAGGGCACCTAAAAAACTAAAAATGTACAGGCTGCAGCAGCCCAGAGCCGCTAATGTGAGGTCTGATGACAGATGAGAAAGTGGAGGAGTGACAATAAAGATGTGGTCAGCGGCCAAGAAATAAGGCCTCAGAGACAAAGAGCTTAAACAGGTTTGTGAGCTCTGACAGCACCGAAGAGGAGCACCAAAGCCTCGGTTTATCTAAGTCACTGGTCACTTTATCACACCACAGGATGGATCCAACTTTGCCTTCAGAATAGCGTTAACCCTCCAGTTAAACACGTTTTGGTCCATATTGAAATGATAGCAACACTGATAATAATAACTGTTTCAACTTTATTAACAGACTCAAGGTCCAGAGACAATAATAACAAACATAAGATTTAAAAAACTACACAATAAAAAAATCTATTAATAATAATAATAATAATAATAATGAGTATCTCCTGTTCCATCACATCCCAAAGGTCCTGGACTGGACTGAGATCTGGAGACTGTCGGGGCTGCTGGAGACTAGTGAACCCTAACCAGAAGCAGCAGCCTAAAATGTTGTTACAAGGCAGGATGGATCCATACTTTCATGTTGGTGACACCAAGTTCTGACCCGGTTATTTGGATGTTGCAGATGAAATCCAGACTCAACAAACCAGGAAAGGTTTTTCCAGTCACTTCTGGTCAAGTCCTGGTGATCCTGTGTGGATTGTAGCCTCAACTTCCTGTTCTTCACTGACAGCAGAGACACTTGGTGCTGGTCTTCTGCTCCACATCTGGAGCAGATGTTGTAGTTCTGCAGACCTTGGTGGGATCTGAGCTGCTGTTGCCTTTTTATCATCTGACCATTCTCTTCTTACCTCTTCAACCACACAACTGAGATGGTCTGGGTGGAAATCTAAAAGATTAGCCATTTCTAAAATAATCAGATTAGCCTCTCTGGTAACAAACATAACACTGTTATGGAAAAATCTATGTTTATTCATTCTTGATCACTGACTCAATCAACTGAATGTAAATGTATTGCTCTATGCCTCTTTGCATGCTCACTCATTCAGACACACCCACACAAGCCACTCACACACACACACACACACACACACACGCACGCACACACACACAAGCCACTCACACACACACACACATTCTTGACTTCCCACACACACACACACACCCACACAAGCCACTCACACACACACACACACACACACACACGCACGCACACACACACAAGCCACTCACACACACACACACATTCTTGACTTCCCACACACACACACACACCCACACAAGCCACTCACACACACACACACACACACACACATTCTTGACTTCCCACACACACACATTCTTGACCCCCCCCCCACACACACACACACACACACACATTCTTGACTCTCTCTCCCCCCCCCTACACACACACACATATTCTTGACTTCCCACACACACACACACACAAGCCACTCACACACACACACACACACACACACACACACACACACACATTCTTGACTTCCCACACACACACACACACACACACACACACACACACATTCTTGACTTCCCACACACACACAAGCCACTCACACACACACACACACACATTCTTGACTTCCCACACACACACACACACATACACACACATTCTTGACTCCCCCACACACACACACACACACACACACACACATTCTTGACTTCCCATACACACACACACACACACACACACACACATTCTTGACTTCCCATACACACACACACACACGCACACACACAATCGCTCTCTCTCTCTCTCACTCCCATCTCTCTATAAATAAACTCTGTGGACAGATGTTCAGAGCATTTTGCCTCGTGCATTAAGCCACAGTTATAACTGTTTGACTTGTCTGCTCATTGTCTCTTTCTCTCTTCACTATAGGAAATGGGTTATTGATAAACATTTTGATAAAATCCATGACACACGCCATCCGAAGTCACAAAAAGCCGTACGTCTGTGTTCTGATGCTTGTATTAGCAGGTCCTCTTCTCCACATCTATGCTGTGATTGCCTGATTAGTTTATATGTGTTAAAAAGCAATTAAACATCTGTGCCTAATTAAGAGCCCAGTGACACATGCACTCAAATCCCTAAGAGTTGTAGCTGGAAGCATTAATAAACTGGCTGTTGAAGGGATTTAACATTAAAACTAGAACAAAACATGACCTGGCAGCAGGTTTTTGCTTCAAGTGCAGACAGCAGCATCTAACCATGTCCTAAAATACAGCCTCAGCATTTGTAAAGAAGCTGACTAAATATAACTCCATCCTGCAGATTAATGCACCCCCACCTCCTTCATAGTCCCATTTTGATAGATCAGACAAGAATTAGATCAGATGTCTCATACAGGAAGGTGTTTTGATACAAACTGGATGATTAACAGAGCAGAGCAGCCATTTGGCTGAAGTAGGCAGAATGGAGGGGAGGGGTTGGCTTTGAGGGCCAAGGGAGCAGATGGGACGGGTGCATGAAGCTGGACCGAACCACTCTGTGGGCCTTGTTGGTGGTTTTACTTCTGAATACAGAATATATGCTGGTCTCGCTCTGCCTCCTAGAGATCACCATCGTATTTTTAAAAAGGCATCTATCTGCTCTGGCAGTTATCACAGCTTGTTCTTTATAGCATTTTATCTCCGCCTCTAGCTCCTCCCACCCAACATTAATTATGCAGCTCAATGCAGCACTCTGAATCCTTGCTGCAGCTCACCCACACTACAATACTCCATTGCTTTCTCCTACTCTGTCTCCATCTCACACACACACACACACACACACACACACAACCACACACAAATAAAACGCCAACATTTCTCTGCATTTTTCACTGGTCACGTTCAAAAACAGCTCTATGTTTGACTCATTTCTAAATAAATCAGCTTTTTTCTGAACTGCACTGAAGCAAATCTTTCTTCCTTCAGCAGATTTAGCACATTTAAACATTTGATTACTTTTTAAAATCAAATCAAATGATTGCTCATGTGGAAAGCCCCACTGAACATCAGATTTATTTGATGAAGATAAACCAAATTGCATTAGTTTGCATTTAGCTGCTGAAATGTGTTTGCCTTGTCAGCTCCAAACCATGCTGCAGATTTCTGGGTTTTTCAGAAACACGTGCAGGGTGAAGTGGTGAGGCGAAACACACCTAACACCGATCTGGTGAGGTGTAATTGATTGAACTGCTCCACAAAACGGTACGTACATTCTGAATCAGTCACGTCAGCAAAGTGAAGGAAAACCAGAGAACATCCAGCAGTGTGGGTGCATATGCGTGTGTGTGTATGTAAGGCGGGGGCAGGCTGTCATGCTTTGGCTAACCAACCCCCAGGCAGGCGGTGGGCGGAAGCATGGCAACTGTCAATGGAAGCAGAAACAAGCTTCTTCTTCTTCTTCTTCTTCTTCTGTTTCCTTGGGCTGTTCACGTGACGACAATTGACTTCACATCTGTGCGCACGTGCTGGTGTGTGACAATACTACTCTCCTGGCTGAGAGCTGTTTAATTAATCCCACTAAACGTAAACATGAGGATGCACGTGAGTTGTTTACTGTACACTCGCTGACTTAGACATGAAAAAACTCTGCATGATCATCATCATCATCATTTTTGTGTCCCATTGCATTTCTTTATGTTTGCTTCTCTGTTGCTGGCTTTTCACAAAGTTCAAGAAGTGTCTATGTTTGCAAAAATGCCACCTTCGGAACAAAAGCAAACAGAGCAGCAGCTCTGTGAAGGGAGCAGTGGAGGTGGGTATTTGGGAATGCAGAGCTCACTTATATAATCCAGAGGAGAGCATCATCTGACTACTCCCTTCCTGTGCATGACGGTGCTTCGACGGGCACAGGTTTGGCTGCCCACCGTATTCCCGTCACTCCTCTGAAATAAGTGCATCACCCGATGACCGGACGGCACGAAGGAGGGTGGGAAAACGTCTGAAAGGTTGCTGCTCATCAGCAGGCGGCTGGCTCTCTGTGTGGAACGGCTCAGCTGCTGCAGGGGTCTCTTCAGCGCATGGTGCCGGATGGTGAGCAGAGAACGCAGCGGGGGCTGGGCACCGCAATGTACTGCAGTGCTCGTAGCTCTGCTGTGCACACCCACTCTCCTTCCATGCAAGCTCAGCCTCTCACTCTGTCTCTCTGCTAACCCTCTCTGGCCCTGCCTGAATCACATGTCTTGCGCAGTCGCTTTGCTTTTCCTCCCAGTCTGTGTTTAAATCCATTTTCCTGCACATTCCCTAAAATGAGGCTCTTCACCGTTTCCACCTGCCCACTCCACTTTCAAATTGTTATGGAAATTTTATAATTATTATTTCTTGATCATTGATTCAATCACCTGAATGTAATATGTATTTCTCTATGCCTAAATGCATGCTCATTTATTCACACACACACACTCACACAGACATTCACACACATTTTCTTATCTCATGTTATAAATAAACTGAGAATTCAGGAGCTTGGGGCAGTAGCCTTGTAGCTTCTGCCTCCTCATTGCAATCTGGATACTTGTCTGTCATTTGTTTACTTTTCTCTGGTTGCAGGCGCTGGGTTGTTGGTAAAAATCCTTGACACACATGAACACATTCTAGATGTTCCTGGATTCAGAAGCGTCATGTCCAGATTTGAAAAAGACCGGGAAGATTTATGAGACCACACCCCAAAGGTCTGTGTGGTAGATTTGTTTTTTGGTTGGTTGGTTTGTTCTTTTTTTTTCTACACAATGGGCTGTTTGAAACATCTGGAGTTTCACTAAACATCTGTGTCTCTAGTCTGTTTAGTGTGTAATGCGCCACTGGCACTGTCAGTGAGTGAGATCTCTCAGAATGGCTCCTCGGTTTTCTGAATGAATGAATAACCACTCTCTAATGGAAATCTCGCTTATTGATTTGCGAAGGAAACATTTTTATTAAAACCATAAATGTGCCTAACAACCCAACCATGTGTACCTTTATAACCTCACACATATCAGATCTGATGAGCCATTTTCTCAGTGGATGTCACTTAAATTACAAAGCAGAATAAAAACAGCAAAAGGTCACCAAAATGGTTTAAAAGTTCAGCCAAACTAATTAAAAAACAACAGTAAACAAAATAAAATAACATAATAAATTAATAAAATGAGTAAAATTACACAAAAGCAATGGAACTATCAGCTCTATTTGGGTCTCTGCTTGAATCAAATGCCACAGAGAAAAGATTTCATGTAAGCTTTAAAGTAGATGTTGTGGGGATGTGTTGGCTGATGCAGATCTGCAGCATCACGCGGACATTGGGGGCAGCTCCACTGGATTAGCAGACCGGGTTGGTGGGGATCGCAGGATGTGTTCCAGCTACAGGGGGATCGCTGTTCTGAGCCTTCCTGGTAAGTTTAACTCAGAGGTTCTGGAGAGGAGGGTCCGTCTGATTGTCAAACTTCAGATTCAGGAAGAGCAATGTGGTTTTTGTCCTGGCCGTGTAACACTCGACCAGCTCTATACCCTTAGGGGGGTCCTGGAGGGTGCATGTGAGTCCAACTAGTTTACGTGTGTTTTGTGAATTTGGAGAAGGCGCCTTCAGGAGGCCCTGTGGTGGTGTTATCGGGAGTATGGGGTACCAGGCTCCCTGACATGAGCTGTTAGGTCCCTGTATGACCAGTGTCAGAGCTTGGTCCGCATTACCAGCAGTAAGTCGGGCTCGTTCCCAGTGAGGGTTGGACTCCACCAAGGCTGCCCTTTGTCACAGATTCTGTTCATAACTTTAATGGACAGGATTTCTAGGCACAGCCAAGGTGTTGAGGACATCCATTTTGGTGGCCTTAGGATCGGGTCTCTGCTTTTTGCAGATGATGTGGTCCTGTTGGCTTCATCAGAACGTGATCTTCAGTTTTCACTGGAGCGGTTCGCAGCCGAGTGTGAAGCAGCTGGGATGAGAAACAGCTCCTCTAAATCTGAGACCATGGTCTTGAGTCGGAAAAGGGTAGAATGCCTTCTTCAGGTTATGGATGACGTCCTGTCTCAAATGTAGAAGCTTAAGTATCTTGGGGTCTTGTTCACGAGTGAGGGAAAGATGGAGCATGAGATAGATAGGCAGATTGGTGCTATGTCTGCAGTGATGCGGTCGTTTTACCGATCTGTCGTGGTGAAGAGAGAGCTGAGCAAGAAGGCAAAGCTCTCAATTCACCAGTTGATCTACATTCCTACCATCACCTATGGTCACGAGCTCTAGGTAGTGACCAAAAGAACGAGATCGCGGATACAAGCAGCTAAAGGGGGTTTTCTCCACAAGGTGTCTGGGCTCTCCCGATAGGGTGAGAAGCTTGGTCATCCGGGAGGGGCTTAGGAGTAGACCTGCTGAGGAGGAACCAGCTTAGGTGGCTAAGGCATCTGATTTGGATGCCTCCTGGATGCCTCCCTGGTGAGGTTTTCTGGGCACATTCAACCGGGACGAGACCTAAAGGAAGACCCAGGACATGCTGGAGGGAATATGTCTCTCAGTTGGCCAGGGAACACCTTGGTATTCCTCTGGAGGAGCTGGTCCAAGTGGCTGGGATGAGGGAAGTCTGGGTCTCTCTGGATGGGCTGCTGCCCCCGCGACCCGACCCCGGAAAAGCGGACGAAAATGGATGGATGGAAGAATTGGTGGAAGAATGGATTTCAAACACTCCTATCAGGTAAAAGTAACTAGTTCTAAATATCAGGAGTGGTTATTGCAGTCACCTATCACCTTTACATTTAAGTTTAGGTTTTCAGTTTCCAAAAGCTCCACCTCCCTAACTGGTTTGGTACATCCCATAAAAACATGCTGAAATAAATCAATTATTGGTAATGGAGCCTGAATGTACAGAGCAAAGAGGATACAGTTTCCATATGATGTGCAGCACGACCAAATTACAATTACAATTTTTGTTAAACTCCATTAGTTTGTGCTTGAGAAATAATTTGGTAATTTTGCAGCAGAAGGATTGTGAACAGTTTTTTTTCTTTTATTACAGAAATTGTTGAACTATTATCTAAATCTATGTTGTCCCTGCTTGCATGGGTCCATCCATGCTGCCCTTCATCTGCCTTCATATGTTTAACACTAAAATATCAAAGGAAAGTGTCAATAAACACTCGTGTGTGTGTGTGTGTGTGTGTGTGTGTGTGTGTGTGTGTGTGTGTGTGTGTGTGTGTGTGTGTGTGTGTGTGTGTGTGTGTGTGTGTGTGTGTGTGTGTGTGTGTGTGTGTGTGTGTGTGTGTGTGTGTGTGTGTGTGTGTGTGTGTGTGTGTGTAACTGGTTTGTTTACTGGTCACTGATAAAGGCTGGTAATGGAATGGTTTATATATGTAGCATTCTCTTGCAGATAGTGCGTTGCTACATCAGCTTACAAGTAACTGCTAAAAGCGTTAGCTGGAAAGCCAACTTGCCTTCACTAATGGAATGCTAAATTAAAGACAGTTTTTTATGTGTGATGTTGTTAGATCCAAAATCAAATTAACCAAATCTTCCCTCTAACTGCTCTTTTAACAGTTCTGTGATTCAGTTTGGATGTCATTATAAATCATCAGTTGTGTCTCTTTGCTGTTGGTGGATGTAAGCATCTTCTGATGTCTATCCCTAACTTGGAAAAGATGTCTGTAACTGCCACTTTTGTGTTCTTATTTACATATCTCTACATACGCTGCTAGATTTAAGTCACACACATGATGAGAGTTTCCGGCATGAGTCAGCCACCTTGGCTCACCTCGGACATCTGCAGTGTCCTCCGCTCTTCTCTGAACAACCTAAACAAGGCAATTTGCTGACTTTTCTCACCACTTTTTCATTCTGGTGTGGAGACTTCCACAACGGTTGCCAACTGTAGTGACAGCCCTCTTTGCGCTGCTATGTTGCCCAGACCATCAATTACAGGGCCACACTAAATGCCCATGACTCACACGCTGGGACAGAGGGTGTCACGCTCAAAAGATGAGCAATGACAAGCCCAGCAGCTGCTCCCTTTCCTCCAAAAAGAGTTCCACTGCATAACAAGCTAATTTATGAAATGTATAAATGTCACAAGCATTGTTTGTCCCTGGAGTTGCCAGAGTAAATGCCTAAACACAAGTGGGTCTGTTCGTGCTGAGAAGCTTTATTGAGCTCAAACCATCCAGCTCATCTGTTAAACCACCTCTACCTCTTACTGTGTTTATCTTTAAGAACGATTCTGGCTAATTCCTGGAACAATGAGTGGTCTTATTTCTGTTTCCTGTTTAAAATCCTACATTTGTAATCATCGTTGTCTGCATGAGTTTCTCAGTACGCTCGTAGCAACTCGCTGAGATACTTTCCTGGTCGCTCTAAACCATGGCTTGAAACAAAATCCTGAATCACAGCTGCTGTCAGAGCTGAAGACATTACAGGTTTTTACAACTTTTATGCAACATTTGGGTTTCTGAACACCTCCTAAATGATTCATTGTGATAGATTTGAGAAGAACATTGACTGATTTGTCCACAGCACTTTGGTTTTGTCCCACAGATTCATGTGTCCAGCTTTGCTGTGATAGAAAACAGAACAAAACAACAATAGGGACACTCCTAGATGGAGCAAACAAATCAGAAAGGGTAAAGCGCCATGAGCACAGAGAGTTTCAGGCTAAACGACCTCAGACTGAAAGGGTGGTAATTGGTCTATGTTCTAAAGAATATTTGATAGAATGAATAATTTGTTCATTAAACATATTCTAGAATATAAAAGGAAGTTGGAAACATGTGACTGGATGATTATCTTAAAACTAGTATGAGTTTTCAGCTGGCCAAACAATGCGGGGGGGTCTGTCAGCAGATGGAAGCTTTGCAGAGCTGTCCATGGTGCTGAAACAGCTCCCATTTAGCTTTCAATCCTCTCTGATGTTGGGCAAGTTTCAAAGTCTTAAATAACTTAAATATGTGTTCTGGTCAGGTTTTCGACTTCTCCTGGAGGGTAAAGGATAGCAGCATTACAATTATGTAATGTTCAAACATTAGTACATATTGTACACTTGTCATGTCAAAAGTCGGTTTCCGGTGTGCTCACACAAAAAAAGTCCATTATTTTCTTCCTTTCTGCATGGATCAGTGTGGAAACACAGTGCCCACTGCTGGAGAACATCATACATTCATTCGCAAATAATGAAGGTCACACTTTTAAAATGAAACAAAATCAAACAGGATCAGGGAAAGCTAAATACTCAGAGAAAGTTAGTTGTGGGGTTCTGATATAAAATATAGAACCTGGATTAACAAGAGATTTACTGATTTGTTCTTCTTCAACTTGAGTCCAGATCACGTTTTTATTTTGAATTTTCTGATTAAAAAACTGAATGTGCAAATGATTTTATTCCATTAGTTTGTAATTTTTGTAAAATTCAAGGAGGATGCAGGCGTCTCCTAACCACACTGAGATCATATCAGTGCTCTGAATTATAATATGAAGAGATTAAACTTCCCTCATTCTGAATCTGGATATTTAAGAAAAAACAAGGTGTTCTGGGTGGTTGGAGCAGCTCAGCCAAGCCCCAGCTGGATGCTGAGGCTGCTCTGCATGAGGACATAATGGGATACTGCAGCACAAAAGAACTGTGTGCACAGAAACTTGCCTAGAAGCATCGGGGAGTCCCGCACTGAGCTTCCCCGTCCCTTTCTCTCTGCCTCAATCACTCACTCCACTTCTCATCCAGATGAAAAAGCAAAAAGAATAAATCATAAATCTCTTTGACTGATGAAGATTAAAGAACAGGAACTGTAATAGCTGCATTACACACTGAAATGTTTGAAACCACGTAAGACAAGTTAGGAAGTGGAATGTGGATGCTGTGAGAGGAGGATGTGGCTTACCTTGTTAGCAGAAGGCTCTCCTGGACTATGAGCTCCCCCCCTTTCCCGCAGACCCCGAGACACTTTTAGACAAGGAGAGAAATAATCAGTCTTCTCTCACTTTGTCTCACTTCCAGTTTCAGAATAAATATGCCTGGCTGAGTGGAGAAGACACACCTCCGCTCTGGTCCTCTGAAACTCTGTCACATACACACACACACACACACTCACACACACTTGCACTCCAAGACTGAAGTATTCAAATTGATACAGATCTGCTCGAGGGAGGGATAAAAACTCAACACACACACAACTGCAGTGTATTTTTTTCTTCTTGCCTACTTGCTTCAATGCTTCTTTCCTGCTATCTTTGCCTGCACTGCATCCTGATTGGCTCAGCAGCTCTTCAATAACAGAAGCTCTCTCCTTTAACTGGAAGGCAGCCAGTTATGTGGTGCACCAGAAACCCTCCCGCCCCTGCTCAGCTCTCTCTCTCTCTCTCTCTCTCTCTCTCTCTCTCTCTCTCTCTCTCTCTCTCTCTCCCTCTGTGTGTGTGTGTGTCTTTTTTTCTTCCAAAGTGCCTGTGGAGAAGAATGCTGAGCTCTGCAAATGCATACGCATCGAGCAAAGACAAATAAAAAAGGGATGGAGGACAGCAGGTAAAGGGTATGGGGTGTGTGGGAGTGGTGATGGGGAGAGCATCTGAGGAAAATGAGTGGACCGTGGAGGGACAAACATGGGAACAAAGAGACAAGAGAGTGGGAGTGGAGGTGGGGGGGATCAGGTGTGGTGAGAGCAGGTTTGGATGTGTTGTTCTCCCTGCTGCAGCAATCTGACAGCAGCT
The DNA here is from genome assembly GCF_043380555.1 of Nothobranchius furzeri. Taxonomy (NCBI): domain Eukaryota; kingdom Metazoa; phylum Chordata; class Actinopteri; order Cyprinodontiformes; family Nothobranchiidae; genus Nothobranchius; species Nothobranchius furzeri. Next base: position 53,573,926 of record NC_091755.1, on the reverse strand, counting down.
TGAATGAAAGGAGCTTTCCCTGTGCTCACTGCAGCGCAGCAAGGTGGCTCTGCTGCAGTGAGAGTCTGAGGGGGAGGGAGGGGAAGGGAGAAGGAGGAAGAGGAGGCAGAAGAAAGCAGGGGGTTGGCTGCAGTGATACAGAAGTATGATCTTCCAGCCAGCTTGGATGTATTGGATAGAAAATGGGCAGCCAGCTGCAGAGTGGTTAATGCCTTTAGCTGGTGAATTATTGAAGGTGTCCCAGAGGAGAATGAGAGGAATTACTGATTCTGTTCATTCTCAATGAACCAGATTTACACATTTTACTACCTTTAAAATGTGCACTGAAAATGATTTTATCAAGAGTTCTCAGGGATGGGGTTGTTATATTTATCATGGTTTGTTAAAAAGGCTTCCCCCATCAGAGGGAAAAGGATGTGGGATTGACTTTGTGGAGTCGGATTCCCTGCTCCAGTTTTTTTTTTCTTATTCATATCTGTTCCATTGTGTCCCAGCTGCACTGGAGCACAATACCTGAGCAGATTAATAACATATCAAACAACAGGTGCACACGTGATGTGATGAGGACAGAAAAATCTATTCACAGTGTTAGTTCAGCCGTCTGTGTAAATATCTGATGAATGAGTTTGGACAAACTAAAATATTCCTGATGCCTGAGAGGCTGAGTGTTCACCTGTGATGCACCAGCACCGACTGTTGCTTCCATCAAAATCATTAGCATGGAAATAGGAGATACCCTTGCTTATCTGGGTAGCAAAGGTGTGTGATGAGACTCCAGCAAGGGAGGAGTTCAGTGTTGATGGATGGATGGATGGATGGATGGATGGATGGATGGATGGATGGATGGATGGATGGATGGATGGATGGACAGAGGGCTATTACTGATGTAAACACTCAGTTGGCTCAGTGTCAAGTATTCTGACTTATCTCTACTTCCTTTTCAAAATCTTTTTGAACCAATCATGTTCAATGCCTTTAAAGTAAGCAGAGTTTTGTAAACAAAATAGAAAAGATACACAGTGTGTAATTATCTGTCCTGGTTAAACTAGACAAACATGTAACTTGTACTCAGATTCCCATTTTTATTGAAATGAGTAATATTTATAGAGAAAACAAACAGTCTAGCACTGACTTTTAGATGAGCACTCAGAAACATTTTATTTGCTTGTCTTCTACCACTACATTGATTACATTTTGTTACCAACATTTAAAATGGGAAGGAAGTTAAGAAAAGGAAAATCAGTCAAAACAAGCTTTAAATCTGGGGTGTCTAAACTTTTAAAGATGACAACGAAATTTGTCAAGTTAAAAATCCTTGTGGGTTTTATTGTGATATTTTTTCCGTGCTCCCCAACACTCGGCCTGAACAGGATATGGTAATAATGTTTAAAATTAAACATCTAGCACACCTCTGTTGTCGCTTGGCTTCCTGGGGCTGGAGGCTAGGAGGGAGATCCGTCCGTCCGGTTGGGGTCTGGGGTGGTGGGTTGCTGTGCTCAGCGTTGGGCGGGGGAGCCTGCTCATCAGCACTCCAGCAGAAAGGGTCGAACTCTGGGAACCGGTAATGGTTGTACCCCATGTGCAGCAGTACCGGGACCAGAGTGAATAGGGTGTGTACGGGGAGCATGAGTGGGTGTCCGGCGTGCATTTTTGTAAGTCTTTGGTTGTATGTGCATGTGTGAGCATGAGGGAGGGAGTGTGTGACTGTGTTTGTGTATGACTGTATATGTCAGGTGGGGCCTTTGACTCCTCTCTTCTCCTGGGACTTCTTTTGATTATATAGATCTTCGTCTCCCCTCCCCCTGCCACACCTGGTGTGGAGTGCGGTGCCTTGGTCTGCCTGAGTGTTCGTGGCTCCCGGGTCAGGGAGTTTAAGATTTTTGGCGTCTGCCTGACCAATCCCGGTGGCTGCCTGGTGGGGTCTGGGTCCCTGGGCTCTGCTGGGTCCCCGGCGGGGGTGGTCGCCCCTGGGTCCCGGGTCGCTGGGTCCCGGGCCTGTGGGCTTGTCGGCGATATCTCCCGGGACTCTGCCGACAGCTGGTTGTGGCCCCCCCGGGCAATCATCTGTGCCTCTCGAGGGAGGCAAGGGCTGTTCTGGTCGCAGTCTCCCTGGGGTCCCTGTGCTCTGGGGCAGCTCCTGGATCTCTGGGACTTGGAGCTCCCTCCGTCTCCTACGCATCTTTGGGGGGCAGAGTTGTGGCCCCTCACACTCTCTATTGGATGCTCCTATAGAGAAACCTTACATAAACAAGCGCGTGTACACACACAGGTGCTCACATGGTGCTCTCATGAGTATGGACTTGGGCACGTTCAACACTTGTCTTAAGGCTATGGTGGGTCTAAATGCACTGTGATTTATTATCGTTTGATTGTTCAGTTAAACAATGTTGATTTTATATTTATTCATCAAGTTGACGCAGTGATAGATTGATCTTGGTATTGTTGTTGTGTCCCATTTTTTATTTACAAAGAATTCAAAAACAATAACAATAAAGTTTTAAGTATCAGGCGTGACATTAAAAGCAGACGCTTTGATGCTCCACCTGAGAGTAAATCTGTAAGGCTTGTCACCAGCATTCAGACATCAATTCTGTTTGCTTCACAGCCAGACAGGACACAGGAAAAAAATAAAATTAAACATCTAATTTTAAAGTAGGTGTGGATTTACATCATAGGAAGCCCAAGTTACAACCATCTGTTTCTGCATCATGAATATATTTATCACCTTCTAGACTGGACCGTTACTTTAGGTGTTGTGTGGAAAAAAAGTAGTAGCATGCTCGTCTCACCAAACTGAAGTCATCACACCAAACACGGAGAACAAGGAGAAAAAATGGCTGTGAGTTTAGCAAGCTTCATATCCTTCATCCAGGAAAAAGGAGCCTTAAAAGCGGAGAAAGCCACTATAAATCTGGTAAGTAGCAGCTATGCTGGGGGAGAAGAGAATATGTGCTGATGTCATTTATGCGACGTCTGATCTGTAGTCAGTTTATGAATTTTTACAAACTAATAAATATCAAAGTAAGTGAAAGGCATGGTCGAAACATTCATCATTACTTTTCATTTAAACTGAAGTACAGCATAAGTGTGATTCAGGGCGTGAGGCAAAGCGGATTAGAAAATTGATTTTATAGCTCCGTTCACTTGCATTCATTGTTTTCTTTGTTCCGGGGATCCATGAGCCGACCGGGAGGGGAGAAGACTAAAGGTGTCATAGATTCAAATGTCAGTTTGTGAAATGTTAATCCTAAATCTGTCTTAATCCAATTAAACCTGTTCCTTTCTGCTCTCAGTAGGAGGACCTGACAACAGCATGAGGATAAGTTAGAGGATAGATGGAGGTAGAGCTGTTTGGGTCAAATCTTTAAGACCACCATGTGCTCTCTCACACAACAGCTCAAGCATCTCTGATATCAGCATGTTTCACTTTAGCTCGATGTTCATAAAACGGACTAAATGTCCTGAGGGGAACCATTAGTAATGAACCTGTTCATTAAAAACAAACTCACAGGTAAATACTGTTCTCAACTTTCAGTGGCAGATAGATTATATTTATAAATGTAAGAACAAGCCGCTTTAAGGGTTTATTGTGCCATAGAGTGATCAGGGTTCATTTCTTTTTTTTTTAATCGTTTCCACAGTTTAGCGTTATGCAGGATGTAAAGTGTCCATTAGATCTGCATCTGTCCATCTACTATGAGCTTTTTATAGAGTTTCAAAGAGTCCTTATAGACAGATTTCCTTTTAGAGCCTGGTCATCATGTTGCTGTACTCAGCTCTGCTGAAAGAATACTACTTCCTGCTGGGAATGCAGAAGGACTCGTCTGCTCATTTTAAACAATTACAAAATGAATGACAATAAAAAAATGAATTTCTGATTGAAACTTTTCTAATCAACACAGTTAAAAATGGTGTAAGTTACAATATCATAAAAAAGATCTTTTAAATTTGAATGTTCAATAGTTAAATTTGAAAACCTCTGCTTGCAAACATTTGTGAATTTTGATTTCATTTTATTTTACTTGCACATAAAAATCTCAAACGTAACATTTCTGTAAAAAACAGATGCAGTGTTGGAAATTACAAATAGTAAACAGAACAAAAACAAACATTTCCAATGGTCATCTGTGAATGTTTTCATTCATCACCGCGGTCTCTTCTTTCTGAGGGAGGCTGTAGACCGTGATGGAGATGTTTGAGTCTTTGAACACCTCTTCCAGGATCGCAGACACCTTGGACCACTCCAGGCGATCTAGGCCACACCCAATCCTGAGAGCGCCAGACCTGCTGGTAAAATGACTGTAGTGCATGCATGTGAAAGAGCGATGGGACTTACCGAGGCATGGATATTCTCGTTACGTTGTTTTTCACACAGTGAGACTTCATGTCCTGCAGACTCTGTCTCAGGCAGTTGTAGGTGGGTCTCTGGCTGGCTCTTTTCTTTGTGATCTAAAAGTCAAATAATAGAAAAATACAACATGGAAATGGTGACTTCATCAGATCAATGATCTTTCATTGGATAAAAGTTTGAAGTGACCACAAACTCTGTACCAAGTAGTAGAGAAAACGATGGCCCTGTTTCAGCACGGCACACTGTCCAGGCTGCTTTTCTGTTTGGGTAAAGGGAAAAGAAATTCATTTTTAAAAATGAACGAACGAACGAACGAGGTCCATGGCGCAGCCCGCAGCTGGCTGGAACTCAGTTGCAACTGATCTGGCTCAAACCTTCCTGTTTTTTTCCTCACAGGGGAGAGACACTTGGGGAGCACTTCCATGGAACTAGGATTGGAACGATATTACATGTAACTTACGTCACGTGACATAGAAACATATCAGCTCAACACTAACTAAAACTGCTCAAAAAAATTAAACGTACTGGAAAATGCAAACCGTGTGCTCTGAGAGAACACGGTTGTTGTTGGATGTCACTACAGTCATTTACCCATTCACACCATCGACATATAGGATTCACACACACATTCACACGCTGATGGCTGCATTATAGCTACAGCTGTCCTGGGGTTCACTGACAGAGGCAAGGCTCCCAAGTACAAGTGCCATCAGTCCATCTGAATGTTGCTTTGCAGCAAGAAGGCTGCAATTTCAAATCGCAGCTGCAGGAGTGGAGTTAGTATGTCCTGTGCATCCATGTTTGAGTTTCTCTGGGTGCTCGAGTTTCCTCCCACAAATCATAAATATGCATGTAGGTTGGTTGGTGACTCTAAGTTGCTCCTAGGTGTGAGTGAATGTGTGACTGGTTGCTTGTCTCTGTGTGTGTCCACATGATGGACTGGAGACCTGCCCAGGGTGTCCCCTACTTTTCCCCAGTTACTGCTGGAAAAAGTCACTCATGACCCTGCTGAGGAAAAGCAGTTCAGAAAAGGAGTGAGTTAGTGAACGTTAGGCTTTCACCAGTAAGCAGAGAGCTTTTGTGCACTTCTGGTTCCCTGGCATGAACAGGAACTAAAGTAAACCTCCGTTTATGCAGTTTCACTACACCACCACCTCAATCTGAGGTCACGGATCAGCAGGAGGCGCTATTGCGCATCTGAAGACTCAATGAGGCGCTGTCACGCGGATCTTCACTGAAGTCCGTCTGCTCAGAACTACTGAGAAGTATGCTGGGGGGTTAAAATAATCACGGGGACTCACTCTGCTCCTTTAGTTCCGACACCCCACCGAACCTCTTCCTGAACAGAACCGCTATGCCTGCGCCCATACGGCAGTCCTCACTTATGCAGTGCGCCAAGGATTCATCCGGCGGACAGGAGAACAGGTCCCCGGTGATATAACACAGCGTCATGCTGCCTTCTGTAAGACAGCCACGAGGGGGCCGCATTAGACTGATAGATAAGCTAGCCCTGCTGCTGAAATCTCATTTTAAACACACGTAAAATTAGTACAGCATGCAAATACGTGGTTTACCTTCTCTTCGATAAAATAGGAGTTTGGTGTCCGAGGTAGAAACGACACAGACGACCCTGTAAAACTGCGGCGGATTCACGACGTGTATGCCCACAGCTCAGTTTGTTTTTGTTTATCTTCTTCGTCTTTCTTTTTAATGGTGGTCTGCAAACAGTATACGATGCACTACCGCCCCCTTCTGGACTGGAGTGTGAAACGTAAAACTTCACAAAAGCACCCACTGTTCTAAAAAACTCAAATAACTCATTATACATAGCCTGTATCGCTCTGCAACAGTTCTTCATTTCCAGATGGATCATTATTTTTGTTCAATAAAACATCAGTCATTTGAAACAGCTATTTGCAAAGATAATAGCCTCTGATTACACACAATCCACTGAAAGACTCGCTTTATTTGGCCCACTGATGTTTATTACATTTTTTGTTTCTTTATTTGTTTTTTACTTGTATTATGCCTCAGCCTTAGCTCATGTTTTGGTAGTTTTATGGTCAAAGTGACTGAAGACAACCATAAGATCAAGTTTAGTTACTCTTACATGACACCAAATGTCAGAAAAAAAAACTGGAATCATGCATTTCAAACTTTAAGAATTTAAATCTGACTTAGTCTATTTGTTGATTTTTAAACATCTGTGTTTCCATCCTGTCTGGTAGGATCATCAGTGAACAGTTTTAATGTGTGAAATATCCAAAAATACAAAGAACAGGTCAGGATCCTCTTCTTGGACTTCTCTAGTGCCTTTAACATCATCCAGCTTGGTCTGCTCTTGCCCTGCCTGGTTTCTTGGATCTCCAGGTAGCTTTCCAGCAGACCACAGTTAGAGTGAAGAACATCATGTCTGATGTCTAGTTTACAATTATCCATCTGCAGAGGAGTGAAGATTTACAATGCCATTCACTCTCCAGGCTTGCAAGGACGAGCAGAATAGAGCCCATTTTTCTAACAATCCATCAAACGCAACTAAGACTGCAAGCTTGCGATTGGTCAGGATACCACTCACTTTAAGTTTGTCAACAGCATCACCATTCTCTCAAAAAAAAACAAGTGACAAAGATATTTAACAATAAACAAAGAAAAGATTGAAGAACATCTTACAGAAAAAGTCTGATGATATAAATATTAACCATGGCGAAGGGAGTTCAAAGATGTGCAGCAGACTTTTTTATTTGTTTTGGGAAATTATGAGAAATGTGGCTTTGGAGGTGGTGACTGCATAAAGAGGTGGAAGAAAATGAGGGACAAATGTGTTTAAAAGGCTCTGAAATACATTAACGAACACAATGTAAACACACAATAGTAAATAGGTCCAAACCCAGACTCGCACAGTACCTTACGGTCTTTAGCAAAGTGCACTTGGAGGATAATATATTGAATAAATCTTGTTAATCGTCCTAAAATGAACTACTTTTAATTGAAAATGCAGATTTTCAGAAAAGGCGCTTGAGACATTGTTCTGCCTTCTTCTCAAAATTACCATGCAGCAATGGATTGTGGGTAATACCCTTCACTCAAGTTTGTATTGAAGCGGACTTAGGTAAAGTGCGGATCAAGGGTGCAAAAGGGTCAACTTCTGCACTTGAATAAGGACACCATATGCACTCGCACCTCTGGACTGGAACGCGCAGTTAAAGGGCACAAGTGCAAGTATTGGAATTGGGCCATAATAGATACGTGCCTGCAATGATGGCAGGATGCCCCAGAAAAGTGCTATGCCCCCTGGTGTCCTGGCGGAGAATTGCTTTACAACGTTGACACACCAACAGAGAAGTAAAAAAGGAAAACTTATCTGTTAATACATGTGCATGTGAGTGCAAACTTGCTGATGGAGCAGTATAAACTACACTTCACGCAGTGATCAGTAGTTCAGGGGCACCACAAGGAACTATCCTGTTTACCCACACTACAGTACTTCAGGAATAACTTGGAATTATGTGATCCTCATGAAGTATATTTACACCTTTTGTATCTATGATTTACTGATGTGAACAATGTCTTAATATATATTTCACCTTAATGCTTACCAAGGCGAGAGAGAGGCCACCCCCACCCCACCCCCCACCCCCGCACGCCCACCCGCCCCGCCAGTCACCGGACCGCCCCTGTTCCCTCCTTCCGCTTCGAGCTTCAGCTTGGTAAAGAGAAAGGACACTAGAGAGCGAAATGGGGGTAGAAATTGAAACCATAACCCCAGGCGATGGTGAGATGGATGTGTTGTTTATTACTGCTCCACCTTATTTACTCCTAACATAGTCCAGCACTAAACTGTGCTTTCTAAATGTCCCCCTGTCTTTAGGACGGACATTCCCGAAGAAGGGGCAGCGCGTCGTGGTGCACTATGTTGGTAAGTACGACAGTCATGGTTTAGACGAGGGATTTGTTGTTGTATTTTGTCTATATGTTTGTATCGGAGCAGTCGTGTGGAAGTTGTGCTTTCTATAAAAGGGGCGAGCAAGTGCTAACAGATTGTTTAGCTAACAGCAGGATATGTCCGTTAGCTTCCGCCTGTCGCTCCCGTCGCTCCATATAGTTATCGCTATGGTGATTTGGCTAACACCCACACAAGCTAAAGCCTCTGGTTAACTTTGTTACTTATGTCTGCTACTCAGTTAGCTGGGTGATACCACTTTTATAATTATTATCACGGAGAAGTGGTAGGACGGACGTAGTAGCTGCTGCTGCTAGACCCTAGATACATCCGCGGAGATGTCTGCTGGAGCTTCTAGGCATGCGTAAACACGGCCGCCATCTTACGTGGGGCTCGAGAATTTCATTCAGAATCAGGGTTTTATTGAAACAGCAAGACTGATCAAGTGGCAGACCTATGCTTTATGTAAAGGAATGTGATCAGAGGTGGCTGCTCCACCTTCTGCTGTGTGACATGATTCAGTGTTGATGACAGGTGTTTATTTCTGAGGCTGAAGGGTTGAGTCTGCTTCAGGTTGGACAGAAATAAACTTGGGTTTTCAGCTAGATCCTAACTTTACTACACATTATCCATGTCTTCATAACAAATCTCACTTTAAGGTGAAGGACCTAGATCAGGGGTAGTCAACTCCCTTCCCCAAGTACCGGTATCCAGCATGTTATAGTTGTTTTCCTGCTTCAATACACCTGATTTTAATCAGCAAGTGATTAACATGTTTCTGTAGAGATTGTTGTGGTGCTGAACAGGCGAATCAGCTGTGTTGAAGCAGGGCACCAACTAAAACTTGCTGGATACTGTCCCTTGGGGATTGGAGATGACTAGATAAATGACAGCCAAACTCACATGGTAACCAGCTGGAGCTAGCTTTCTGTGAGCTGCCTCTAAATGTCAATACAAGCTAACTGTTGAGTTTTATGTCAAAATAATTCTCACCAGCTCTTTTTTATTTATTTATTGTTATTTATTACAGGCACCCTGGCCGATGGGAAAGTGTTTGACTCATCGAGGTCTCGGGGGAAACCCTTTAAATTTAAAATTGGACATCAGGAGGTGATTCGAGGCTGGGAGGAAGGAGTAGCTCAGGTGAGAAGAAGCCCATGTTCACTCTGCAGGTGCACTTCATGGTCTGTTTTTTGGGGTACAACACATTAAAACTTAATGTTGGCAAAACACAAGCTAATTATTGATTTCTGGAAGAAAAAACAAACTTTCTCTCTAGTGGTCATCAAAGGCCAATCTATTGAAATTGTTGAGTCATACAAATATTTAGGGGTGTACTTTGACAGCAAGCTAAACTGGAAAAGGAACAGTGATGCTGTTGTTAAAATCGCCCAGTCCGGATTTATTTTCCTTTGGAAGCTGAGATCCTTTGACATAAACAGCAGGCTCCTGAATGTTTTTTTTTAATCGGGATTATTCATGGCTACAAGGATGATGAGCAAACTTAAGACTGTTCTGTCTCGAGGATCACCCTCTCCACAATGTTTATAATGAACTGAGGAGGTCTTTCAGTGGGCGAATGTTATCGCCCCGTTGTTAGACTTGTTAAACCCGTTGTGAAAGTCTTCACTCTTTCATTCCTGCTGCAGTGCGGTTTTATAAGGCACTATGTGTGATCTTATATTTGATGTTGATACATTGTTCTTATAATGCTGTGGAACAATGGTTGTGGTCTATAGCCAGGGGTGCACATAATATTTTTGGGTTGGTACTCAGGGGAGAACCCATGGTTGTTGCTTGGTCCTCACGTTTTTTAATGCACTTAATTCGTAACCCACAATAGGAACAAAACAGAGTAACGCGTTGACGATGCAACATATTTTAATTTTGACTGAAAACAATAAGTACAACAGGTACATGTTGCCAGCTTAACTTAAACCTTCAAATTTTCAAATAACATGACTGAATTATATGAATGTAAAACACAATGTGTAAACAGCTGCTTTTGTGATAACTAATCAAATAAAAAACGTTCCTAATTTCACAAAATCTATGCCTTTCTCCATGCATATCATTTTTAGTTGTGCAATTTGCTTTGCACCCCCTTTTCTTCAAATAAAACCTCAGCAGATTAATAGTGGATTGATTAAATAACTCGCAGTGTGGGACTGCTCGGTCAGCTGACTTGGTGCAGTTCTCCGGCGTGTGGGCGGTGCACAGAATATGCACAAGGGAATCCTTGATGTCCACCATCTGGTGTATTTTGGGGACAACCCTGTTGTACACTCCAGCGTTGACAGCGGCTCCGTCCATGCACACAGACACCAACTTTGTCTTCCAGCTGCACAAGTCCATCCACTATGTCTTGCGCTATTCGACTGGCCCCCAGATTAATTATTCCAAGAAAATCTGAGCTGAACTGACCGGCACTGGACACGGACACAGTGTACATGATTTCCAGCTCCGTTTTTGTGATGTCTTCTGATCCATCAAAGAGCACACCCCATAATTCTGCTGCTTGCAGTTTTTCTCTTAAATCAGAAGTGATTGTCTGTGCGATGCATTCAGTGATCCACCTTCTCGTGAATGACACGCATTTCCGACATTAACTCCAATTCTCTTCAGAAGCGGAATATCTTCTTCATACGAGCGCATAGGACGTCCATGTTTCGCTTTGTGAAAAGCTACAAAGAAAAACATTGCAGAGTGCTTGTTGCTGCTCTTCATTTAGCTTGTCTTTCCACTTGTTGAGGGGATCACTGGGCCTCTGGTCCTGACTGCGTCCAGCTTCATTATTAACTTCCCGAACAACTTTCTGATGATCTCTGCTGTTAGAATGTTTATCAAGCGCTGGATGATTGAAGTTTTTAGCGCCTATGTAAAAAGCGCTGTTTTTGTCTGCCAGGGTGGGATTTTCACGGCGTAATCTGCACCACATCTCTGTACGTTCATCCTTTTGTTTGAAGCCAGCCGACCTCCTGCAGCCACTTCTCCGTGAATCCTCTTTTCTTTTGCGGTTCCGAGTCAGTCTGACGTTTTTTTGGAGGCGGAGGAACACCAAAATAATTACTTAATGGAGCTTGCTTCTTGGACATCTTTAAAATGCTCCAGAAATGTCTTCCTTACTCCACAAAATCTTAGGTGTGCAAATGCGTGCTGCAGCTTTTTTTCAGGTGCACATTGTTTATTTTGACAGCGCACCTGCGGGCCACTTATGTGTACACCTGTCTATAGCAGAGTCAAGTGAATGTGAATATTGTCTGGTTGTGGTTGTTTTTACACGTCCATGGCAACTTGATTTACCAATAAAACAAAATTTGAATCTTAAAAACATCTTCTACATGGTTGACGGTAAAATGACAACCTGACAGACCTTCTGTGAAACTTTCATTAGCGGTTATCTGGTGCTCTAACCATCTGTAGTAGATCAGGTGGATGGTGTGTAGGCTGTGAGCTTGTAGCTCTTTCACTGCATGCTTTAAAATATCCATCTATAACATTCATGCTGAATAACTTTACAACATGGAGATACTGATCAGCTTCTATTTTCCTGCAGTTTTATTCGATAAATAACTTGTTGCATAAGTTATGAGGAGTTCACTCCTTGTTATAGGAGGCGTGCTGTGGAGGGAGGCGACGCATGTTCTGCTATGTGTTGGATTAAAACTGTGGTTTCAGTCGTGCCGGCTTACAAAACAGTACTGATTGCTGACGGTTCAAATATTCCAGTTATTTAATGGCTGTTTACATTTAAATATGAACTCCACTCCCAGTGAGGTCAAAGGTCAGTCAGTTTAGAATGATGGAAGGATGCCTGATGCTGTGTGTGCACATTTTACCTGCTGCTGCAAGATAGGATTATATTTTTAAATAGCACACACATACACACACACACACACACACTGCAGAGACTCAGATGGGTTGGTGGTGTGTACGCCCACTTCCACCAAACGGCTAATATAACAGGGTTGTTTTTAAGCTCTTCGTGACTTATGATGACTCATCTTCTGTTGCTGCAGGGACAACAAATGCAGTTTTCAGTTTTTTTTTTTTGGTTCAAAATAGTTCATCTGACATTTTCTACAGCAGAGAGTTTCCATTTGACCTGAGTGGTTTATTTGTGCTGGAGCTCCACTGATCCCCCCCACCCTCACGTCCCCATTTGCACCTGACCTTTTTAGCAGACATTTATCCAAAGTGACTTACAGAAAATGTGTCTAAAACAGTTTAGTGCTTTTTACACTCAATCCAGTTTTAACCATGTCTTAGTGCAGACGCAGCAGCACTGTTGTTTCTAACAAGTACAGAACCAGAATGGAGAAAAATTAACGGATGCCACAATTCTTATAGAGGACGTATGAGGCAAATCTGACTTTATGCATTCTTTTCTGGAGCCATACGGGTGTCTCCTGCCTCCATGAACATCCCAACCAGGAATAAAACTCCATTCTGTCAGATTTTTGGTGAAAACTCTCATTGAGGCACATAACTACACCACTTCTGATGAAATCCATGTCAGCCCAAAGGTTCTGAGTCATACTTGTGTTTTGTTAAGTTTGTTGTGACGAAGTGTCCTCCTTATCCACAGATGAGTGTAGGCCAGCGGGCGAAGCTCGTCTGTTCACCAGACTATGCTTATGGCAGCAAAGGTCACCCAGGCATCATCCCACCTAACGCCACCCTCACTTTTGACGTGGAGCTGCTGGGGCTGGAAGCCTGAAATGTGTGCACTCACCTTTGTTTAAATTCCACTCAGACGTTCAGGGTAAGACAATTAAATTCATTCACACAGGCAGCTGATGTTCATGTAGAAACATCTGGCTTTGAAAAGTAATGGATGTCTCACAGGACTGATGAGCTAACGGCTAGTCCAAACCAACAAAGTCCCGTGTATGATTCCACTATTGTAGACCTTTTTACAGCCTTCAGTCGTACAGTTCATTTACAACCCAACGGCATCAAAAAAGTGCTGTCATCTGTCTGGTTCAGTTTGGTCCGGTCCGGTCCAGTTTGGGCTTTGTGAAACAGCTTAAAAATGTAAAGATCCAGCAGGAATGTCTTTGTATCTTAGCCAAAATAAACATGTTATGTAAGACTGATGAAATAGGTTTATTTTTTACTTTCTACAGAAACGACAAGCCTGGTAACTGTACTCCTGCCTTCCTCCTCCTTCCCAGCCCTGACTCTGGTCTGTTCTTCTGTTGCAGGTTGACTATTGTCTTTGAGAACATGGAGGAAGATGTTCAGATGATTCCTGCTATTCCTGTATAGGACCTATATCTAAAGCTTCACTTATTCTTTTTCCTTCCCATTCAGATACAAACTGAATTATGTCACTTACTTTGAAATCGTATCTATCATACTTAGGGATGTTTCGATTGATAGGCTGCAAAATCAAAATCGGCTGATTTCTGCGAAAACACCAGATCGGCCAATTCCAATCAACGCCTTTCAGGGCCAATCATGCCGACCGATCACCCGTCGCTCGTACTTTGTAGCCGGCAGAGACCCGTGTGCGGCATCACATCCCCCTCCTTAACACTACACATGAGTCAGGTGAGTTTTCATTACTCCCTGCAGAAATATAAACACACTCTGAGCAACAGTCAGACACATCCAACGAAGCTTAACCGTCACAAGACCGAGAACTATCCTCAGAGTTTCCTCTGTGGTGGGCGACACCGGGTTCCGCCCACTCGGAGCCGCTATGGGTAATAAGTAAATAAGTCTAATAACGTAACGACTCAGACTCTCTCTGGTTATTCGCTCGAGGGTCTTTAATTCTGTCTACAGTCAGCAGGAACCCGCGCCGTACAACTTCACCCATCTACAGAACAGTTAGTAACAGAGCGGCTTGCCCTAGGATGACAGCAGCCACCGACCGGAACCGGAAACATCCTTTTCTGCCCGCTGAACTTCCCGTCAAAATAAAACTAAACATTACTCTCGTATTATTGCCTCTTCAGATCTTTACAATAATAGTAATAATAATAATAAATCAAATAAATCTCACAACACAAAGTTGTGAGAATGGTTTTTACTTTTCTGCACTACTTAGACTGATTGTTACTGACAGCAGCTACATTTAAATGTTCCAGCTTCATCATTGATGCTTCGTGCAGCAAGTTGGTGTAGATCCTCGTTCATCCTGGACGTGATCCTCATAAGAGTTTTAATAGAAAACAGCTGAACCCATCTGGTTACCTTGAAGACGTTTTACCTCTCATCCAAGAGGCTCCTTCAGGTCTAAACCCTGGTTGTGAGTAGGAGGCTTAGGAGTTGTGGTCGGAAAGAAACACACGGAGTGTCTATTTATTTTTTTTTTTGGATAAAGTAAAACCATGTTTTTGTCTAAATCAACACAGGCCATTTAAGATGATGTTTTTTGTTCCTTTATTCCCAGATTATGTCGGCTTTAGCACTCATAACTACATAGAAAGTTTATGCCAGATCCATGTGATCAGTATTGGTGATTGTCACTCTTGGGTATCGGTATCGTGATCGGCAGCAAAAACCTGATCGAAGCATCCCTAGTCATACTTTAGTTTCCAAACTGTAGGCTTTCATATTTCTTATCATTTCTGTTTTACTGTAATTCTTTATTTGTTTTAAGACTTAAAACAACCGGATTAACTCTTGTTTGTTTTCCATCAGGATTTTTTCTTTTTTTTTTTTTTTTTTTACAAAACAGTCGTAAATGGTGACTCGGTTTAATCTCTGTGGTTTTGTGGCCTTTACAATCACACTGTACTGACTGCAGGTAATGAACTGTGTTGAATAAAAATATATTTGCTAGTGGAATAAAACAAAAATATGTAACAATGTGCAGAAAATAAACCCATGGTTTAAAGATAGCCACATAAACAGTGTTGCCATGAATTACTTACAAGTTACTTGACATTTTTGTTGTTCTGCAAAATGACTTAATTTGTGTATTGTTTACAAGTCAACAGAATTGTTCCTGGTCATGAGGAGGTTTACAGGCACAAACATTTGGGCTGGTTAAAGCATTCTGGGTCAGTTTTATGTTGTTTTTTTTTCTCTGAAGATGCGAAGGGTAATTTTCCCCTCCTGTGTGCAATTGTTTCTCACTGCTTTGCATTTTCTGATATTATTTATAGGTATTGCAGCACATTAACAAAAAAGGAAAGGAAGAGAACAAGCAAGTTTTATTCACCAAGAGGAAACAGGGTGTTGTTTTTGGTTTCTTATACCAAACTATATATAAACCATATTTTGCAATAAAAAGTTCTCAAGCTCTTGCTCAAGCTGACTCCTTGATTCCACTTCACCAACATTTGGAAACATTTATGAACAGTTCATGTTTGGGTTTATTCACACAAACAGATGAAGCAGAAAACGTGGATTCAAATGTATAAACCCGTTCTCACAGAACCCGATCCATTCACACGGTTCCCTCTCAACCCCTGGAGTGTTGCATAGCAGCTGTGGACAGATGATAAAAGTGCTTTATGGGGTGTTTGGAGCAGAGATGGGTCTTCCTATTGGCATACATCAGAATGAGCTGTTACTTTGATCTAAAATGCAGATGTTTGCTTTCTTATTTTAACTAATTCTTAGTTTATGGTTAATGTCCACTCCAAACTAAAGAAACAGAAACTAACCCTTTTTATAAATTATACTGATCCATCAATCTGTTGAGTCTTTAGCTATACACTGTGGAAAAAGTATTTGCCCTGTTGCAAACTTTTTTCTGGTCACAAGTTTCCCAGTAAATTGATTTCAGTATCAATTAAAAATAACCCGAGCAAATGTAAAGTCAAGTGCTCAAACCATGTTAGAAAGTAATCCCTCCATGTTAAATCGTGAATGATCTGTAATTAACCTAATTTTGAAAGTTCGTGATCAGGTGTGGCTGGTGGAGCTGAACCTATCAAAACCATAGAATAACTTTAAAGGAACCTGTCTGACAACGTGACGTAGGCCAAGACCTGAAAAACCAACACATTGTGGCCTGTTCTAAATAAAAACCCAGAACATCTGAAGCCCTGCAGGGATGATTTGTGTCTGGTACAGATCAGAGGTCAAGAAAGCCAAAACTTCTTCAGGTCAGCGTAAACATTTTTAATCTCTGCAAATACATGAACTAACGTGTCAACATTGCTGTCTGCGTCAGAGGACAAAGACGAGGACAGCAATGTTGAAACTACAGTTAATTTATTTGCACCGTTTAAATATTTTCCGTTGACCCGAGTGCTGCAACCTTCTTTTTCCTCTTCACACTCATAAAGTAAACAAGAAAATCAGAAATCCCTTAATCCACTTATGAGTAATTATTAGAAAAACTGCTGGCCATTTTTGTTGACCTGAAACCAAATAAATACCAGTAAGGGTGTGTTATCTTTTTTCCCCTCAACCCTGATGAGAGGATATTACCAAAACAACCGAAAGACTGCCTTTTAGATGCTCTGTTATTGATTAGTTCTGACTGGGTAACTGTTTGACTCCGTGGGATAGTGTTGTCTGCTGTTTCCATGACTGTGATTCTTCCATTTAAAAGCTTTAAATTTCACATTTAACCTATTTTCATTGTGTAAACTGTATAAAATTATTCTAAAGGTTGCTCGACAAAACCCACGCAGGGCTTTGAAGCACTAGCAAGGCAATCTGAGCTGCTTTTTTGCATGCAGATTGCTTTAAAGAGAAAACATTTGAAACTCCAGGCAGAAGCAGAAGGAATAAAGGAAAAGATTACTGCTGAGTCCTGGTTTCTCTCATTCAACTGTCGACCAGAAACCTTCAGAGGTAAAAAGTCCTGCAGGAGGAGACATCTGACACATGGCTGGATCGGCATGTTGACTCAGCAGAGGTTTACAGATGTGCTCTGGTTTGTAAAGATTCAGAGTGGAGCAGTTCCCTTGATGCTGGTGGGCCTGCGCCCCCTGCCTGCACCCTGACGTCTCAGCGAGTGGAGAGCAACGGCACAGCAGCCCCTCAGCAGGGAGCCGATGTGGTAAGCAGGCATGACTTCCTGTGGCGCTCCTCTACACAACCACGCCATCGTTGGGACCATGGGCATCGCCAAAGCCAAAAGGTCTACCAGGAAGTAGGGGCTCCAGTGACATGGCTCAGGGGATGGCCCAGCTTCAGTCCCTCCATCAGTTTTCTCCTCGTGGTCCTCGTCTATCTCCAGCACTGTGGCTTGCTGTTGAACAGGAAGTGGATATATAGGTTGGGGTTGGCAGGTTTGGATTCGTGCTGGCACTTTTGCTGCCTCAGGTTTCTCAGATGGGGGCAGCTCAGTGCTGGGGCAGAACTGAGGAGGTAAAGATATTGGAAGCCATGGTTCTGAGGAAGTGATGTCCATCTTAGATGAAGAAATGACGCTCAACCCTGCAGTGCTGCTCTCCTCACACAGCCAGGTCATGGTCGGGCTGCAGGCCTGAGAACGGACCTCTGGTTTCTTTTCTGCTGCAGGAACAACAATGGGGCTGGTGTGAGTGGCGGGGGCAGCAGCAGCAGCAGACACGGAGGGGACTGGAGGCTCCTCTTGAGGTAAGTGAAGGAACAAGTGATGATGAGGGAGGGAGGCGTGTCCACTGCACCTGCAGCTGCTGCCCAAACTGTGGCAAGAATGTGAGATTGGCAGCACGGCGCCTCCACTGCACAGCCTCTCAAAGGTGGAAGAGCGTGGCACAGCGGGGGTGCCTCGGATGTGCTGGTCCCGCTGGGGCAGCTGCTCTGACAGGAGTGCTGCCTCCAGGAGCAGGTGGGTCTGTCCTGCTGGGCGAGCTCCCCCGCTGAACTCAGGGCTGCGCTCCAGCTGCAGGGCCTCGCTGCTGCGTCGGGTGAAGGTGGTGCCGCGGCTCAGAGTGCTGGCTGGGGAGCATCCACAGGAGCGAGACTTTTCCCCTGCCCGCACTCCCTGCAACCCTAAGTATGGCTTGTGGTCATGAGATTCCTGCTCATGGATGCTCAGATTGGACTTGACTGACTCAACTACCTCATGGAGTTGCTGGATCTCTTTGCGAGCCTCTTTCAGGGCCAGCTGGGCTTCCACTCTGTGGCATTCTCCCTCAATCCAGTCTTCCTGCATCTTGTACAGCTGAGTCCTCAGCTCCTCTATCTCACAATCCCTGGATGTACACAAAAACAACCAGACAGCAAACTCATCTGCAGTTATCTTCAGGTTTGTTACAACAACATGTGAGGAGGCGGCACACAGCAAGTGTAGAAGAAGTCACCTGTGTTGTAGTCTCTCCACGTTTTCCCTCAGTCTGGATCGCAGGTGGCGTATACACACCTCCTTCTGCTGCAGTGGTGTAAGGTACTGCTCCGGGGTGGGGGGCTTGATCCCATGGTTGTCGCTGCAGAATGTGTGCTTTAGCTGGCGTCTGATTCAAAATGAAAGCAAGCAAAGACTGTTTACAAAAACAAACATTTAAAGACCGTAGGGCTCTGAGGTGTGACAATAGGCAGCATTCGCTGGGGTGAAAGTGTCTCAAAACGTTCCCAGCTTTCCTCACGAGCTGCAGCGCTGTGCCTTTGTGGCACAGAAATTCTGAATGGAATTACAAGACAAGTTTTTTATTTTCTTGTTGTTAGCATGTGAATCCGGTCTAGAGCAGTTTTGCTCCAATTATTCAGAAAATGTCAAATAATTTTGTGAGGAGTTAGAGCTTAAAACCCGAACTGGAGTCGGTCAGATTCCCTGGATTTGTTGGGTCGATCGTTTGAACTCTCATCTATTATGACCGGCGAGAACTTGTGTCCCTTTTGCTCTTTAGTGAGTCAGTGAAGGCCTGTGTTCGGATTTAGAATTAAAATAAAACAAAAAAGAAAAAATTTAGTCCACAAATGTTTCTGACCTTTGTTTAATTTTTATCTACCAGCATGCGTTGTTAGGGCAGCACAAAATCATTCCAAAGTTGGCAGACAAACCCGAATCACACTTTGGACACCCCTGGTGTAAAGAGTAGGCAGTGCGATGGAGACATACCGGGGGGTGTTTGGATGTGTGCGGGGTGTGAGGCTCCCCTCCGAGGGCTTTAACCGAACGGGGAAGGTATGAGTACTGGATGAGTCACTGTGGGAGCATCGCCCACCACCACCCCCGGCTCCCACTGAGCGCCTGGTGTAGAGATCAGATCATTACACAATCATCTGATGAATATTTAAAAAAGGAGACTCTTTGGGTTTGAACAGAAAGACGATTGGGTACCTGCGCTGACTCGAGGAGGGTTTTCGACTCGGGGTGAGAGACATGGATGTGATGAGTGATGTCCAGCGTCTCCACTGCTGTTTTTAATGGGGGTCTCTGGAAGCCCACACAGCTAGGCTGTAATAAAAGGTAAGAAATTAAAAAACTGTTACAAATCTTAAGTGGTACAAAAGAGAATCAAATCAAATCAATCAAATCAAAGATACTTTATTGATCCCAGAGGAAATTAGAGTTTCAGTACACACAATTCAGAGATCATACATACACGGGCAAGACACATGACAAGAATTGGTGACTGTGGCCATTCGCAACCCTGAGTCGCGCTACCTTAATAGAGATAAGAGGGGTTTACATGAGGATTGGTTCAGGTGGAGGAAAAAAAAGGCACTTCAGAGTTACCCTCCACCGGGAGGGCAGCTTTGCTCTGCAAAAAAAAAAGCACCTCAAACATACTGTCTATGCAACAGACTTCAGACAACACAACATAAGTGTCCACTAGGTGGGGTGGTGGGTTGGGACTATCCCCACTTCAGTTCCTGCAGCCACTACAAGCAGCACATGTCACCTCAGTGTGGATAGGGGAGGAGCATTGAGGATTGGAGGGTTGCAGTGACCCTGGAACATTTCAGCGGCCTTCCCGCAGTCCCGCCCAGGCTGGGAAAGGAGACAGAGTTGAGTTGCCATAGCAACGGCACATTCCACATATCTTCTGAGGGGGGAGTTTTCGATGGAGCCTTGCAGGCTCAAGGGCGCCAGATTCCGATTAGAAATTGTTTTGGGGCCAGACTGAGATAATTTCCTCTCTGTCTTACAGTTTGTTTGTTGGTCCTCAACCTCTCAAAATCCCAATAATGGATATTAATCTATCCCAATCCGTGCTGATTCGTCCACTCTCTCCGTGATGGCATCCATCTTTTGTGCCAATGAATGAATCTCGACCAAAGTTCAAAGCTTATGATTCATCTCGACAATTATGTGAGTCTGTGAATTCACAGCATGGTGCAAACCATCTCTGAGCTCCGGGATCAGGCCAATATTCCTCAACAGCTCGTTAATTTTCCGGTAAGCCAGGCAGCCTCCAAGGCCAATGAGCAGGAAACCTGACACCACGGATATCCACACGTCTTCAGAGTCCTCCACGGACAGCTGAGATAAACAAATCAAGTTCCACTGTTTCCAGGAGTCCATGATGTGTCCAACTGGGTCTGTCACGGAGGGGCATCCTAGAGCCCCTTCTCCCGTTCTCATTGTTGAAAAAATTTTATCAATCGCATTGAGAGACCAACTGACGAGATCCATTTTAGTGAATTTCA
Source organism: Nothobranchius furzeri (assembly GCF_043380555.1). NCBI lineage: Eukaryota > Metazoa > Chordata > Actinopteri > Cyprinodontiformes > Nothobranchiidae > Nothobranchius > Nothobranchius furzeri. Next base: position 53,553,140 of record NC_091755.1, on the reverse strand, counting down.
GTTTCCAGTTTCCAGCAAAAATGCAGAAGCAGCCGTGCACCCAGCACACACAGACAGACAAAGGGTCTTGAGGATAAGCTATGGAGGAGAGGAGGAAAAAAGCGCCTGCACTCTCCAAGAGCCGGAAGAAGGAGGCATCAATCTGCTTCCTGATTATTTTACTCTAATCAACACAGACGCTATTGATCAAGAGAATTTTGAAGTAATTTGTAATAAAACAGTTTCTACCTTTTCAAGACGGTTGTAAACTCAAATTCATCCTTTGAAGGAACCATGTTGTTGATCGTCTGTTGGCAACTTTTTATAACCGAGCATCATCTGCTCAGAAATAGTGGAGTTAAGGAATAACAGCTATCATCCTGTTCTGTCTGTACTGGAGCCCAGTAACAGACGTCTAGCCCTCATCTGGGCCAGCAGCAGATACGTCTTCTCTGCTGAACACAAAGAGGACACAGTCAGTGCAGAGTTCACCGTCAGTCCAGCTGCCTCTGTCTCCCCCGCCCTGCTCTGCAGAGCTGAAAATAAACACCACAGTTCCTATGGAGCGCTGTAATTAGACCATAAGGGACCATTACAAAACCAACGCAGGCATCAATCTGCTTCCTGATTATTTTACTCTAATCAACACAGACGCTATTGATCAAGAGAATTTTGAAGTAATTTGTAATAAAACAGTTTCTACCTTTTCAAAACGGTTGTAAACTCAAATTCATCCTTTGAAGGAACCATGTTGTTGATCGTCTGTTGGCAAGTTTTTATAACCGAGCATCATCTGCTCAGAAATAGTGGAGTTAAAGCTGGTTTGGTTACATTTTAAAAGTAACACTCTGCATATTCTCATGCAACACACCAAGATCTCACACCATCTGTCAGAATTTAGAGCTTGTGTTGTGAATGTCTCTCAGTTATTAACACATCGATTTGAACACTTTTAACACTTATCAGATTGTCTGAGTTCCTGTGTTGCTTAGATTAGCTTTGGAGGCCATCTGAATTTGATATTCAGTCGTAAACTTCCCTGCACGTTCACTCATAGTGCGGTATTTCACAAGTACACTTGTTGCCACTTTATCTGGTACATTTAATCAGTGCCATGTGTGAGCCTTTTGATGTAAAATCCACCTTAGATCTTCAATGACTCAACAAGGAGTTGGAAATGTTGCTCAGAGGTCCATATTTACATTTCAATGTGATGAGAGATTCCTGTTCCACCACATCTCAAAATTTCTGTTCTGGACTGAGATCTGGTCACTGTGGAGGCCTTTAGAGTCCCCTGAACTCATGGTCATAGAGATGGTCTGATCTTTTGAGATGGTGCATTATCTCGCTGAAGGAGCCATCAGAAGATTGATCCAGGTCCAAAATGGATTGACTACCATGCTCAGGTGGTACTAAGGGGCCAAAGTCGGAACATAACATCTCCCTTAAGGATGGGTCCTAGCTTTCGTGTTGGTGACACAAAATTTTGACCTAACCGTCATGTTGCAGCTGAAATCCAGACTCATGAGACCAGGAAACAAGGTTCTACTCTCTTCTGGTCCAGTTCTGGTGATCGTGTGTGAACTGTAGTCTCCTCAGCTGACAGTAGTGACACTTGGTGTGGTCTTCTGCTACTGGAGACCATCTGGAGCAGATGCTGTGATTCAGAGGTGATGTTCTGCAGCCCATGGGAACCAGAGCTGAGCTGCTGTTGTCTGGAACCAGTCCACTAACAGGGTCAAAGGTTCAGCAGGTTAAAGTCAGGATCTCTCTGAATTTGACTCTAGCTATGGCAGCATATCCTAGCTCAGGTTCAGTCCTCTTTATGTAGGCTACTGTCTGAAACATCGACATATAAATATGGTCTGAAACCAGGAGGCAGAACACTGCCCCCTATGGGAGGATGATATTACTTAGATATTCTTCATGGATTAATAAAAGCTATTTTTGACTCTTATCTGAAATCTTATGTAGAACATTACAGGTAATCCATGTTTTATTCATCTGTTCTCTCTGAATTAATGATTATAACTTATAAACTTTAGGGTAATCTGCACTCAGTCTCACATGTATTAGTGCCACATTGTTGCTGAAATTCTGAATGTAGCTGAAAAACATCTGATAAGCCACCATTTGTTTGGTTATCTAACAGGATAAACCTAAGATAAGGACAAGATGTTCTCCTCTGTCCCACAAGCTGATTTAAATCTGACATTAATATAAAAGATAAAATCGTCTCATCTTTTCTAGGACAAGCAGGAAACTTCACCTCCCCCCGTCTGCGCAACAGGTGGTAGGTGAGAAACAGCCTACGCAATCATCTTACGTAAGTGTGAGTGTCAGTGTTTTCTGTGGAGGCGACACCATCAGCAGCGGCAAATGAGACTGGACTGAGGTCAGCAAGAAGCTGCGCGGCTCGGATGGATTAAAATCACACGATTGTCATCACATGCCCCGGTACCGGTCCGAACAGGACGTTCAACACAAACACTTCTGTCTAAACTGCGTCCTATATACAGACTGCATCTCAACTCGAACCCTGTATGTCCCACATCCAAACACACACGCGCGCGCACATGCACTACAACCTGCCCACACAACGGTACCGGTTCGGCAGGTGGAAGCTGAGCAAAGGAGAGCCTCGGTTCCGGCCCGACTTCACGGTCCCTGGCTGCAGCAGGAAGCAGAAATGCTGTTGGTGCTGATGAGAGTCCATCCTGCAGCCATGAAGCCCCGAGATGAACTAACGCTCGTGCGTCTGCTGCATTGCTGCTGCTTCTTCTTAAAGCGACAGCGGGGACAGATGATCTGCAGGGACAGAGACAGACAGCGGGGACAGATGATCTGCAGGGACAGAGACAGACAGCGGGGACAGATGATCTGCAGGGACAGAGTCAGACAGCGGGGACAGATGATCTGCAGGGACAGAGACAGACAGCGGGGACAGATGATCTGCAGGGACAGAGTCAGACAGCGGGGACAGATGATCTGCAGGGACAGAGACAGACAGCGGGGACAGGTGATCTGCAGGGACAGAGACAGACAGCGGGGACAGGTGATCTGCAGGGACAGAGTCAGACAGCGGGGACAGGTGATCTGCAGGGACAGAGTCAGACAGCGGGGACAGATGATCTGCAGGGACAGAGTCAGACAGCGGGGACAGATGATCTGCAGGGACAGAGTCAGACAGCGGGGACAGATGATCTGCAGGGACAGAGTCAGACAGCGGGGACAGATGATCTGCAGGGACAGAGTCAGACAGCGGGGACAGATGATCTGCAGGGACAGAGACAGACAGCGGGGACAGATGATCTGCAGGGACAGAGTCAGACAGCGGGGACAGATGATCTGCAGGGACAGAGACAGACAGCGGGGACAGATGATCTGCAGGGACAGAGTCAGACAGCGGGGACAGATGATCTGCAGGGACAGAGTCAGACAGCGGGGACAGATGATCTGCAGGGACAGAGACAGACAGCGGGGACAGATGATCTGCAGGGACAGAGACAGACAGCGGGGACAGATGATCTGCAGGGACAGAGTCAGACAGCGGGGACAGATGATCTGCAGGGACAGAGTCAGACAGCGGGGACAGATGATCTGCAGGGACAGAGTCAGACAGCGGGGACAGATGATCTGCAGGGACAGAGTCAGACAGCGGGGACAGATGATCTGCAGGGACAGAGTCAGACAGCGGGGACAGATGATCTGCAGGGACAGAGACAGACAGCGGGGACAGATGATCTGCAGGGACAGAGTCAGACAGCGGGGACAGATGATCTGCAGGGACAGAGACAGACAGCGGGGACAGATGATCTGCAGGGACAGAGTCAGACAGCGGGGACAGATGATCTGCAGGGACAGAGTCAGACAGCGGGGACAGATGATCTGCAGGGACAGAGTCAGACAGCGGGGACAGATGATCTGCAGGGACAGAGTCAGACAGCGGGGACAGATGATCTGCAGGGACAGAGTCAGACAGCGGGGACAGATGATCTGCAGGGACAGAGTCAGACAGCGGGGACAGATGATCTGCAGGGACTGATGACAAAGCCTCATCTGCAGAAATGATGTCTGACAGCAGGACAGAAGTTCAGAAATCCCCTTAATCCGATGAAAGCACCTGTGTTTGTAGGTTTAATCTGTAAAACGTTATTTAATTATAAAAAGGTGAATTATTTTAATACGGCCAAGTATTACAAAATAAAATGTGATAAAATCCTGAGAAAAGCACAAGAATCTCACCGGAAAGCGGGAAGATGTTAAATGGTGAGCTTTTAGTTTAGTAAAACATTTACATGCACTTGTTAGGCCAGGTGAAAACTACCTATCCTAATAAGCCACAAAATGGCAAACTTTAGTTTAATTACATAAACCAAACATCAAGAAAGAAACAAGAGGGAATCGTTTCACACCAAAGCCAGTTTATTGTAACTGTGTATATAAAAGCTTGTGTTAATCTGTGTTGTTCCTCAGATGAAGTCAAGTGGAGGTTTGAGGACGGACCTCCTGGGACGGAGCCGCTTAAGTATTTAGAACAAATAACAAACATGTAAAAACAGCTTGCAGGAACGTTAGGACTAACAGCAGCTACAGCACACCACGACCTGTCGTATAAATATAAATACACTCAAGGATAGCGTTTATTAAAATATTACGTTTATAAATATTACTCAGGATTTTTTTTATGTTGACATTTTCAGGAATAAAATGAATCTGTTTAGCTGTCTCTTAAAGTGAAAAAGCAGTGAACTGAAAACTTTCAATACAAAAAGACTGAATGGAGTTTTCTGCACATTAAACTCAGAAGTGCGGTCCCTCTGCACGAGACAGGCCCACCAGAACCGTGTAAAAATTACTGATAGAATCTGGGTCCTGGTGTCACACTGATGTCCTGATACGGAGCGCTCTGGTGCAGCTGGATGGCTTGTTGTTTAGTCAGAACCAGGAAGCAGAAGAAGGTATTTGCAGCCTGTGAGCGGTTGTTTCCTTCACAGAAAGCCTGCACGCTGAATATGGGGTCTCTGCTGCTCTGCCCCTGCTGCAGATACAAACACATATCTATTAAAAGCATGTGTTTTATTGGCAACTAAAGCAACAAAACTCTTCAAACTAATCAAAGACAGAACTAAGCCACAGCTTGTGTGACTCTGCGTTTATTTAAGGAAACATACTTTTAAAGCTCTCAGAAGCTTCAGCACTCTCCTGGTGCTCCTCTTCTCCTCTAAGTCCTGGCTGTCCAGCAGAGACTGCAGGTTGGAAAAGCACCATGGTGTAATCAGTGATGCTGAGCCTGGAGCCAGGGCACTTGCCATCTGTTAGCTGCCTCAGTGTGACAGCTATTTATAGACAGCCGTGCTCTAATAGTTCTCCTCTAAAGCTGAGATGAGTCCAGAGGAAACTGAGGGCCAACAGCAGTACCTGAGTGTGGAGGGAAGCCGAGTCAAGTTCCATGTGGGATGGATGGACAAACATGGAGTCCTCTGATAGGAGCTCAGGATACCCGGTCTCTGAGTTGTTCTCATCCTGAAAGCACACAGACAACAAAGTTACTTTACTTGACACATTCCCACCGGGCACCCTTAGCCTTACCTGTTGGATCTCTGAATTAGTTTCCTGGTTGTCATTCACGTGATCGAGGGCCGTCAGCTCGGTGCAGTGTGTTTCCCCAGCATCGGCCAGAGAGTGTGTGACACTGATGTTGCCTGTGATGACGTCCCTCTGACCTTTATAGGAGGAGACTCACAAAAAATGCTAACTGTGAGATCTTCAAATGATTCTTCTCTCACCTTGATCAGGTTTTTACCTTCTTGTCCATCTTGACGCATTTCCTCAACCTCCTCTGTCACACTGAAATGTCTGAGCTTAAAGACGCTTGTGGCAAACAGCTGCACAGGAAAAAAGTACTTATTCACACAGCAGATATGGGGATAATATCCAGTTTTATAGTGTTTATTAGCAAAATACATTTAAAGTGTTAAATAACGCTGCAGTAGAAATAAAAAAGTTTGTTTATCAGATTTAAAAACAACTGACCAGTGAAACACGTTAAACATTTATGAAAACAATATAAAGCATTTGTAAAAATTAAACTATTATAAATTCATTCTAATCCGAAGCTCTACTTGAATCCATCACTGATTAATAAAAAACAACATTTGAGGTTGAAGCTATTATTTCTATAGCGGTTTCTCAGTGAACTTAGTCTTTAAAGATGACGAGGCCAGAGCTTTAATACTTTCACACCTGAAGTCTGGTTTCTCTGGTCTGAATTAGTACACGAGTTCATTCATTTGTGGTTTATGCGATGGATGGAATCAGCAATGAAAAACACCTTCCAGCAGTACAATTCAGGAGAGTGGTCAGTCCGCTGATTGGTCTGACTGCGTGGAGGCGGGGCTACCACAGGTAAACAAAGGAAGACGATGCTAAGTTCTGACTCTGAGCTAGTGGACAACATGCTCGAACCCCTTCTCCGCTGAAATATTTGAACCTTTCAGTGTTGATGATGGTCACGTGTTAACATGTGACCATCTATGGTCACATGTGACCATCTAATGCACACAATGATCAGAAAGTGTGCATTAAGACATGCAGCACGAAGACTCACAGCAGAACTTTACCTCCTTTATTTGTGGATTCACCGGAGTGGAACCCGGCTGTGAAAAGAGTCTGTCAGCTCCTCCTCCCTCCAAACACTGCATGATCTTTTCTGTGGGTGGGGCCATGTCAAACTGACCAATCAGTTCTGAATAATCAGAGAGCTGATCTCTGATGGACCCACTGCTCAGCTCTTTGGTCTGGTCTACCACCAGCTTACGCTTTCTCTTCCCCTTCTTCCTGTCAGAGTTTGCTGTAAACAAACACCAGAAACCAAACAACGAGGGTTATCTGGAGCAGGATCTCTCTCTCCTGGGCCAAATGTGACACGAGGGAATTGGATAGTCCCAGTGCAAAGCTGATTGAGCCTACGAGTGATGGCCACGGGCTCCAGAACAAAAGCCGTCTCCACACCGGAGAGCAGGGGGGTCTTCAGAGCGGGGGCATCGACCTCCATAGGATCTACCATAACTTTTGGAAAAACATGAAATACAATCAAAACACTCATGAAAAACAAGCAAGTAAGAGATCAGGAAAAGTGCTGTTAATTACCATCAGCTCTTTCATGTTGAGGATCTTTTGGTGTGGAGCTCTCTTGGTTCTCATCAAGTGGCTCATCCAGGATGCTGTTTAGGAGCCCAAAACGATCGCTGCCATCCGTCAGGAAGTCTATAGAATCATTAAAAATCACAAAGTGGTCAGTAATCTCTACATTAGACCAACAATAATAAAAAAATAAGGTAAAACAAAGGAAAGTGTCACATCATCAGATAACAGTGTTGCCCTTAGACTGCAGTCAGCTTCAAACATGTTTGTGTGATTTTTCATTTAACTAAATCTAAAGTTTTAGTTTATAAAATAAAAAAAATCGTGCTTCACCAAACAAATCTGCTTTATCTAGTTCAGTCCAAGACATGCTCAGAGAAAAGCACGACAAAAAATAATTCTCATCAATTCACAGAAAGTACCAAGAAAGTCGAGTCCACGATCCTCATCCCCAAATGTGTCACCGTGTTGGGTGAGGCTGTCCAAGGTTCTGTCCAGCAGCGAGACTGACTGGCTCGGGGTCTTATCTGCTCATGAGACAAAAGTAAGAGGGAGTGGAGAAGGAAAATCAACACTGCTGGAATAAAGGAAAGCTGCTTACCAAGTAAAAAGATTAGATTAAAAAGTGGTGTTGCATTAATAATCAGGTTGTTACCGATTTTAACGATCAAAAAGTCATTTCTGAAATCCTCCTTCAGGGTGATCTCCTCTGGTCGACACTGGTTCAGTAACGCGTCGCCCACAACATCCATGTCACTGGAGTTCCAGGACGAGGGAAGGGAAGGGAACAGAGGAGTGATTTACTGGATTTATTGGTAAACCGCTTTTATCATTACTAATATTAGGTTGTGGACTTTAAACAATTTCATCTCCTGACAAAAAGGTACCTGGAGAGTGGGAGCTGAGTATCAAATGCAGTAAAGTCTTCAACCAAAGTAATTGCTTTTAGTTTGGCCTCCAGCCCTTCCTCAGGCAAGTCCGTTTGACCTGGGGTATTTAATTACATCCAAAATGTTCAAACATACGTCCAAACTAAATATGAAATCAAGCAAGTCATTAAAGAAAAGAAGAACAAAATCCCAGCAGGTAGCAAAGAATAACATATAACAATAAGCTTCAATTTCCTTGGGTTTGAAATGATGGAGTAGATTTTATTTTATTTTGACTTCAGGACGTAACACAGTCATTCCAGCTCTCTGGTGGTACTTTTATTTAGAAGAAATAAGTATTTTGGGTTGCAAGGAGGTGCAGCATTGTTGCCCTGCAGAAAGTTGCAGGTTCAAATCCCAACTACTGCCATTCTGCATGGAGTTAGCATGTTCTCACCACACATGCCTGGGTTTTCTCTGTGTGTTCTGGTTTCCTCCCACAGACCAAAATATGATTGTTGAGTTAACTGGAGACTCAAGTTGTCCCTATGGCAGGGGGAGACCGTATGTCTCTTTATGTCCCTGTGATGGACAGGTAATCTGCCCAGGATGCCTCTCATCGGATGAAGTGAGACATCAGCTCCCCCTGCCCTAGTGAGGAATGAAAAATGTAGCTTATTCCTTCCTTCCATCCATCCATCCATCCATCCATCCATCCATCCATCCATCCATCCATCCATCCATCCATCCATCCATCCATCCATCCATCCATCCATCCATCCATCCATCCATCCATCCATCCATCCATCCATCCATCCATCCAAAGGAGGCTTTTGTTAATACTGTTTTTAAAGGCTGCTGAGTTATTTTATTGTTTGTTGCATCAAAAAAGTTAACACCTGATGTGTTCTCAAAGATTAAACAAAACCTCAAATCATTTCCGACACATAAAAATATTATTAAAGGTTTTGCTTCATTTGCTACTTACTTGTGTGCATTTAGTTTTGTGTTGATTATAGTTATCATTAAATGTTCTATTTAAGTTTACAAACACGTAAACAACATTAAAAAATCTCTGCAAATTGGTTTATTTTAGTTGTAAAAAGCTGTAAAACTGGTCTCGTTTTTAAAAATAAAGTACACAACTACATTACATGGATATCCAAAGGAACTAACAATTGTGGATTTAGCTATGATAAAATAGATGTATTTAACACTTGAACATAAATCACAAACTGTGTTTTGGTAAAGAATGAATAAATCCAGGTTTGACCCGTTTTGAATGGGAGATAGAAGATGGTCAAAAGGGTAAAAGCTCAGTGGAATTGCTCTTTAGTCAAATGTTAACTCTGAAACTGACTTCAGCATTTTATTTAGCCTAAATTAAACCTTACCTGGCCTGAATGCCATTTTAATTTTAACGTGGGCATCGCTGCAGTCTTCATAAAGATACTTTGTCTTCTTGGAGTAGATTCTGACCACACCAATCAGCAGATGACCAAACGTCCTCAAACCTGTTTTCATCTATTAAACAAACAAAACAAAACAAAGCCCACATTCACCATTTATGAAACGGCTCACACATACTAACTCAGATTTCTTATTTAATAAATACGTGACTTTAAATTATAGTTTTCATAAGCATTTACCTTTGGAAACATGATGTCTTTGACATTTCTGATGGTTGTTTCCAAGTTGCATTCAAACACATGAGCCTTGGTGAGTTTCCGCTCCCAGTGTGCTGCCAACCAGATTTTAGACAAGGGTCCTCGGTTGGATGTGAAGAGTTGAGTGTAGAACACCATTTTCACAAGATTCGTCCCACCTTTGACACAGAAAAATCAGTAATGGTCATGACACCTCGAGCTTACAGAGACCTTTAGCATCGTTACCACTAGCTTGCTAGCTACATGTCCGTGGATTTACTGAGAAAAAGTCAGTAGCATTCGGTATGTTTAATCATTAAAACAAAACTCTACCTGTTAGTAATAGGTCGAAATCTATGTGGATGCCCAGAAAAGAAGAAAATAGTTAAATGTCCCGCCTTTCAACACAAATGTCGCGAGCACCGGTCGCGAGCCGTACGCGGTTACCAAGCAACCACGTCCAGAGCGCGAGACTGTCTGAAAGTGCGGGTGTGAGACCAAAAGATGGTTTATCATAAATACCTAAAAGAAATGTTTTTTTTAGTAGTCCAATGTGATATATATGCATTTTTATCTTTTAAAAAGATGGATGATAGATAAAAATGTTGGGGTGTAGTTTTGTTTAGAAAACATGGTTACACGCAGCACTGTGCCCTGTGAATTTTGAATTTGTTATTTTTGAATAAGTTTCCTTCACTGTTTTTCAGGGATTTTGAGAGTGCTAGCCTGTTTTCCGTATAATACCTGGTATTAACTTAACTACCTCAATAATTTAAAAACTGCTAAAATCAAGCAATAAACCGGTTTCTGCAACAGGCCTAACAAGTATTACTACTTAGAAAACTATATATTTATTTTGAATTTTTATTCTAAAAGTGCTGCATATTTAAGGCAATAATACCACAGATAACAGAATGATGTGTTTTCTTTTTATTAGTTTCAACTAGAAATTTAAAATGACTTCAGTGAGGTGAACGTGTCCTTGTCAGTGGTTCTGGCTTCTGCTGGTGTGGGTTGAAGGTTCCAGCTCTGGATTACTTCATATTTGCCCTTTCATCATTATTCCAGAGTTTTTCATATTTCTGTGTTAAAAAATGTAAAACAATTGGACCAGAGAATACATTTTACTAAAGGCCTTTATACACTCAGATGCTGCAGGAAAAATGCACTGCAAAACAGACAAAATAATTTAAATGATTTTCTTAAAAAGACAAGAGACCACACAATCTCAGGAATGATTTGAAAACAATTTAATACAATTAAAGAATCAACTTCCTGACACGGTTTTGCTTTTCATGCTCCTCATATTCATCTCATCACCCCACAAGGACTGCAGAACCACATGGGCACACAAACCCCCTCAGCATGTCATGTCATGTCATGAGGTGAGGTGAGGTGAGGTGAGGTGAGGTGAGGGTGGAGATGGCAGACCATGTGTGGTGGAGGGTTCAGGAGGCAGAAGAGCAGGTGCGGAAGAAAAAAATAAAAAAGGGTTTATTGGTGGCAGCACAAGCACGAACACACAAAGACAACGCAATGATCTGACAACGACAAGAACAAAGAGGGAGGTATAAATACACAGAACAATCAGGGAACACATGGGCAGGTTGACGAGGGGCAGGTGAGAACAATAAGGCTAATTACGGAAGGAGCAACACAGTCAGGGAGGCCGGGGCGAATCATGACACATCAAGGTGCTGATTCTTTGGGTGGTATAGTGCACAGATTTAAAAGAAAAAAACATGCTCAGACGACTGTCAAACTTTCATTTGTATTCAGTACAATTATTACATTTCATCAGACATTTGTGTCACAAGAGTTCACTTGAAAGCGAGATGTTTCATCTCAAGTGGTTTTCATCATCCAAAAACATCAGAATAAAGGACTCAGTCCAACATTCTGTCCCTCGGTCTTACCTGTCCTCATGTGTCTCTCTGTTCTGGCATTGAAACTCGTTCATATTGTCTAAATCTTGGATGTGCACAAGAATGCTGCATCTTTGTCTTCCATGGTGTCTCCTTTTTCTACTGATCCTCTCATTTGTGATCACCTCAGTAAAAATGAAAAGTAAATGAAACGCTGTGATTAGTCTGATGCTAAACAACACATGTGAGCTACCAGAGCTAACCTTATTTATGTTTGAATCAGAGGATTAAATCAAGTCAGAACTCACCTTGTTTTACTTCAAGGCCAGCCAGTTCTCCATCAGCACCAGAGTTCTTTTCCTTCTTGGTTCCTTCATGACCACAAAGCCCAGACATACTTAGTCCAGCAGGACCTGAAAGACACAAACCAAGATGAACTCAGGCCTGGATCAGGACAAGAGTCCCGCCTATACCTGGAAACAAACAGCCTAGAAACAACTTTTCTACAAGAGTTTTTGTCAGACCAGAACTGAACAAAGTTCCCTAAAGCTACGTCTTCTTTGGTTTGACTTGTTTTTCTTAAAAAGGTCTCACCATCTGCATCATTTTACAGTAAAATGTTTTTCCACGTGTTGTTCTGTTTGTGGTCACTAGAGGGCAGCCTGGCACAAACAAGATGCAACCTGAGCTACCTTTGGGTTTCATCTGGTTGTAATAAAGTGTTTTCTGTTATATTCAAGGGGGTTCGCTTTTCTTTGCTGTTTTTAACAGATAAGTAGGAAAAAGCTCCAGCAAAGGCCCTGATTCCTGCTCTCTTTTTATTTGATTTAGCAGAATCAGAAGTGCATTTGTGCCTTCAAGCAAACGTGTATCTCAGCAAATAAGTAAAATTATAGAACAATTAGGATGAGGAGATAAAAAATTCTCTATTTAAAATACTTTATAATGATGGAACTTTTATGAGCGTTGAAGGGGTGATTGTATGATTAATTCATCAGATAAAGTTTTTCTTTATAGGCTTTGTTATGATCTGCGTCTGCCCCTTCCCTCATGTGTTCTCCATCCATCTCTAGGTTCTCCTGTTGTGTATCCTAGTGCCCTCTTGTGTCATTGTCTACGCCTTCCTCATGTGTTCCCAGAGCTGCAGCCCCTCTAGTTTTCCTCTCCCCCCCCCCCCCCCCCCCCCCCCCCCAGGTATTTCCCTCCAGGTCCTGTGCTCCCCGTGGTCACACCCCTGTGGTATCTCTCTCTGTAGTGATTTCCTTTAGTTTCAGCTGTTCATCTATTAGTCTCTTTTGGTGTGTTTCTCTCCCCAGATTATTAGTTAGTTATTTGGCTCTTTTTGTTTTTAGGTTCTGTCTTTAGATCATGTTATTTTTCTTCCTCCTCAACTCACTGCCCTCTCCCTGATTAGTAATTTAGTTCACCTGTTCTCTCTCTCCCCACACACCTGCAGTTCATCTCCCTCTCATCCTCCCCAGTGTACATAACCCGTCTGTGTCTCTGTATGTTTGTTGGTCCATTGTTTTTCTGTCAGTCTCGTCTCATGTTTAATCTCTAGTGTTTTTCTTGGATCTCCAGTTTGGTTTTTGAATATTTTTGGATTTTGGCTTCCAGCTGTTTGGATTTATTTTTGTTTTGTTCATCCTAAATAAAAGGATTTTACTTTATCTCCACTCCTGCCTCTTGTCGTCCTGGGTTCTGCATTTTGGGTCCTAACCTCCTCCTGGCTCGTATCGTGACAGGCTTTGCCATGATGAACATGACACAGCTGTCTCTAGCTCGTCTGTTCTGAGACGAACATGGTTTCTGTAAACGTCACTGCTTCTGGTGAGGTCGTGACTTGGCGAGACTTCAGATTAAAATGTTTAAAGAAAAAACCTACAATTGAATATTTTCATGACTTTATTGAACAAGACTCCTGGGAATTTAGTTTTGGTCATGGTAGGTGTTCTTATTCACCTATAGGTATATGTCGAAGTTATTCACATGCACATGAAGTCACACAGCACATTAACGGGAGCAGGATTATTCAACAACATTCATGAGTTTAGTAGAAAACTCATTTACTGATTCACATTCAGAACCACATAGGGTTGTTGCTGCAACTGAAAATCATCAAGGAGTTTTAGCTAGCAGGAAGATTGGATGAAAAGAAATCAAAAGTAGCAACAGAATAATGTTCCTGTGAGATCTGAGTCAGTAGCTTCAGTTAAAAACATTTAGCACTTCACTGAGTTAAATATTTTTTTTATTTGAGAAATCCTGCTTTAGCTTTATGGATTATCATGCTAATCCTTTAATGTATATGTTTTTGTTTTTATTTTGTATATATTTTAATATGTAAACATATAGTAGAGCATCTTTTGGTTCTAGGTTCTGGATTGGGTGTTGTTTTCTTTACTGAGTGCATGCTTTTCGTAAAAATTAATGACTAATAAATTAAGGCAGTTTGAACAGAGCAGTCGTTAAAGATGTGGGAAACTCATTTAGTCAATACATTTGCAGTAGAAATGAATGCCTTGCAACTCGTACTTGGAGGAATAAAATCTCAGTTGCACCCGAATCAGGAAGTACAAGTCAGCCAGGGGAGAAAGCAGCTTCACGTCAGGTTTTAGACTTTTATTTCCTGATATTTTGACATCTTTCCTTAGATTGGATATCAGCAACATGACTCTACCTCTGACTTGCTACGTGGATGTTTTATCTTCACAAATAACACAAGCCTGGGGGAGTTTTTCTGTGGTGGAGTTGCTAATGCTAACAGTTAGCATTCACTTTGCTGTTTTCTGGGTGCTAAACCAACAACAGCCTTCCCCATCACGAGTAAAGATGTGCGAGCCCATGCGTGACAGCGTGACGTAGATCTGCCAGGATTCTCAAATCCTAGAGTTTCACCAACTATTTTCCATCAGAAGGTAATGCAGGAGATAGGTGTGTAAGACTATTTTCATGTTCAGCCTGCATGAAAAAAACAGTGACTGATTATAATCAGAAACAATCATTAAAAATGGTTTTTCAGTGAACTACACCTTCAAAGAAAGAAATACATACCCCACACAAGCTAATCGAAACCAAATGGATCCTCTTTACATCGTCCAGCTGAGTCTCTTAGTATAGCAAGTTCTTCATTAATTCTTTCTATTTATCATCAAATGCTCATCCCATATAGCTGACGCTGAAGTGATTATTATATATAGTATTTTGGATCAGTTTCACGCCAGCCGCCAGACTGAGATTGTGTCTCTGTTATAACAAGTCCCAGTGGTGATCAGGAAGCATTCCTACAGGCACCGCTGAGTCCTGCAGGGCAAAGTGTTACACAGTTACTGCAGTGACACAAGTGCTTCGGGTATGTGATAAGGATCATGTCTTTGCAAACCTTCACAGAAATTCTGTTTACTTTTCCATAATTTCCTTTTTTTTCACCAGTGAAATGTTTAACGTCGTTGTTCAGACTAACTCTGACACAGCCAAGGTGTTTGGACTTCTTCCTCTTCTATTTTAGAGACTAATTGAATTAAAAAAAGCTCATGCAGAAATTAATGTTGTAAATGTTCTCAGGTGAAGGCAAAGCATTGCAGATTGTCTTGAATCACAGATTTTTTACAGTGAAAGGGTCATTTTAGATTCTCAGAAAAGATTCCAGATGGTTGGTGCAGCCATGTGGTGTTGCCATGGTGTCTGAGTGAATCACACTTTCTCTGTCTCTTTGACTTTGTGTCCTGTTTTGTTTTACAGAATGCTCCGTTAGAGGAAATTCAGCTGTGGATTGGCTGAGAGTGGGCTAACTGTCACCTCTGTGCTTGTGGATCCTGTCAGGATGCACGCTGTCTTTTGGGGTTCAGGAACTTGACACAGAGCCGTGTTCTCGGCGCAGTTCAGAAATGCTCCGTAGTTCTCCTGCTGACCATTTGAGAATCTCGTGGAGGCATCAGTGTCCTTATTGCGTTGTGAGTTGAGGCCAAAATACTCTTGCAGCTGAGGACTACCTCTGTAAATCCTCTGTCGCAACATAGTTGTGTCCTTGTATAAACACTCACGAAAGTTGGGTTTGCACAGCAGAAAAACCATTGGGTTGTAGAGTGTAGAAGACTTGGCAAAAATGGCGGCAAGGGCAAATGCAGCAGGAGGGACCCGTGTAGCATCTCCTAAAGCAGCCCAAATGGCCACGGCAGCATAAGGGGTCCAGGCACCAAGGAAACCTATACACACTGCGATTGACATCTGTGGAGAAGAAGCAGAAATCTCAACACGTGGAAATAAAGGCAGAACAGTCCTAGAAGTAACTTGCATGTTAATTTCTGCCTTCCATACCAGAGTTTTAAACTAAGATGTTGAAAAATAATAAATGACCCACACTTGAATAGCACCTTTTTGAGTCAGATGACTCCCAAAGCTCTTTACACTAAAGTGAATCATTCATCCATTCACATGCTGATGGTGCTGCGCTACTCTGTAGCCACAGCTATGGCACAGTGGTGGAGAGGAGGCTGCTCAACACTGGCTCCACCGGTCCCTCTGACCACCACCAACTGTCCGGTGGGGTGAAGTGCCTTGCCCAAAAACACAACAGCAGAATTTCCTGCAAAGAGCTGGGATCGATCTGGCAACCCTCCGTCTACTGAGCAACCCGTTCTGCCTCTTGACCTACTTTTGCCCTTACAACAATGGATTTAAGGGTGTTATAAAGTAAAGCTAATGGAAACATTCAGTTACAGCATTCAGAAAAACCTCCAGCTGCCAGCTTGAAAGTTGAGCTGTTAATAAAAATTGTGAAATGTAGGATTTTTCATTAGCTGTGGCCAGATTTTCAGGTGTAGATTTAAACCAGTTGTTGACTATTTGAGACTTTGACCTTCATTAAAATCGGTTTCTGAGAAACTTTGCCAAAACAGTGACAGAGTTGCCTCAAATTAAACTTAAATCAGATCGTATCAAACATACTCCTTTGAAAGGGTTTTTAGACGTCAGCTGAAGACTAATTTTTACCCTCCAGCCTTCAGCTGTTTCTTTTAATGTTATTTTCCTGTTCTTCCTTGTATTGGGGATAACTTTTGATCTGCTTTAACTTTTGTTCGCTCATGTCTCAGTAGAGAACTTCCCTTTGGTCATCCACATGGTTGTGTTTAAATGATGATGATGATGATGATGATGATGATGATGTATGATTATGACTTAGATTCAGAAGCAAGGTCACCTGGTAAGCCTACATGCCCTCCATCCCCCCGCCTTTATCTTTTACCTGCACCGTCTTAACCCTTTGATGCATAATGGTCACTACAGTGGACAGGTACTCAAAATTGTTATTTCTTTATTTTTGCTATTAAGCACAGCTGTTGAAGACTTTTTTGCATGTGAGCCCCTCCATTTGGACTTCAGTAAGTCACGCCAACATATTTCATGTTCAGAATGCACACTGTCCACTGAGGTGGACATGTAATAAATTATTTGTAAATTAACAAAATGTTGCAAAAGATATTTGTTGAAATTAGTTTCATTCACACCTAAAGATGAATGCAAAAATTGTTTAAAAAATCATGGTTGAAGATCTCATAATTCATGCATCAGAGGGTTAAGTTGTGGCCATTTTTGTGTTTCATTAATGCGGTGGCCATTGCAATTTGGATTCTGCTCAAAAGTGTTATTAAAATGTGTTGAGTGATTCATGGAATATTTTCTAAAAAAAAATAAAATAAATAAAAATAAAAACACACACACGCACACACACACATATATATATATACATATATATATATATATATATGTGTGTGTGTGTGTGTGTGTGTGTGTGTGTGTGTGTGTGTGTGTGTGTATATAAAGCAAATCACTCTTTTGCTTTAGGTGATAGAAACATTCAGCTTGATCTCATTTCCTAAAGTAAGTGGTGTGAATTTCTCTTAGATTCCCCTGATAGTGCTGAAAACAGACAAGGGAAGTAATAAGCTATAGGGGTTGTATGAACTAGTCGACTAGTCGACTTCACGGCTCTGTAGTGACTTTTTATGCCCGTCATCGACTATCATGACTGACAAGATGCAGTCCTCGGAAAAAACAGCAGGTGATGAGCTCCTGCGCGTCGGGAGGCGGAGGCAACGCGCTGTGCCAGAGCGTCGGTACTGACACCGGCGGTAAAACGGACATTTAACCAAACTGTGACCATTTCCATCTTGCAATTTTACCTTTCCCTCACCCCCATCCTAATCTTAACCAGTTTGCGCATGCAAAGCTCTGATCGTTGACGTGCGCTCCAGACATCTGCGTCCTGAGCACCGCCAAATCAGGTGTCACGACCTCAAAAACAAATTAAACACGCGATCGTTCATGTCGGCTCATTTCCTTTAATGTTTTCTGTCTGTTATTTGTGCCTGATGCGTTTCGCTGCTGTGGAGCGAGGCGCATCACCTGTTTTGTCCTCCGGTGACGTACCCCCAAAATTCCACTATCTCCGCTCCGCTCCACTCCGGCACGAACTCCGCAGCAAAAACGGTCCCATTGTAGTCGGCCGGCGAGCAGCGGCACTCCGCTGTTTTTGCGGTCGGTAGATCTTTTAGAACTGCAGTTCAAAGGTAACTCATGAGGTGAATATATATGAACCCCGGTAGCAGTTTTTCTTTAGGATTGAGAGGAGATGCAGGAAGATAATAAACAGACAGGACAGAAAAATAGTCAAATAAAAACAAGTTTGCTTTTGTACCTGGTGGTTGCAACAAACAAACACCATTGAAGGTAATCAGAAGTGAGGAACAGAAAATGAAATAATTATTTTAAACCTCTGATGCATGAATTATGAAATCTTCAACCATGATTTTTTTAAACAATTTTTTTATTCATCTTTAGGTGTGAATGAAACAAAGTTCAACAAATTGTTTTGTAACATTTTGTTAATTTACTAATAATTTATTACATGTCCATCTCAGTGGACAATGTGCATTCTGAACATGAAATATGTTGGCTTGACTTACTGAAGTCCAAATGGAGTGGCTCACATGCAATAAAGTCTTCAACGGCTGTGCTTAATAGCAAAAACAAATAAATAACAATTTTGAGTACCTGTCCACTGTAGTGACCATTATGCATCAAAGGGTTAATGTTTAGAGCAGCAGGAAAGGCTGCAGGCGCATCCGTGCGTTTGCGGCTGCTGCGCAGGGGGAGGGGGGAGAGGGCTGAAGTAGGATGCAGAAACTACAGTTGTTAAAAGAGATGTGTTAACTTAGAAAATGTGGGTGCAATTTTAATTGTCAAAAACTCCAGCGAACCTACCGACCCCCCCACCCCCCATCCTCCGTGCCGCTTCAGGTGTACAACATCATCAACGACTAGTCGAAGTCGACTCGATTTTCATTACTTGACTGTCGACTTAAAAAAAATTAACCCTTTGATGCATAATGGTCACTACAGTGGACAGGTACTTAAAATTGTTATTTATTTATTTTTGCTATTAAGCACAGCTGTTGAAGAATTTATTGCATTTGAACCCCTCCATCTGTACTTCAGTAAGTCAAGCCAACATTTTTCATGTTCAGATTGCACACTGTCCACTGAGGTGGACATGTAATAAATTATTTGTAAGTTAAATTTTACAAAAAATATGTAAATATGAAATTTGTTTAATTCACACCTAAAGATGAATGAAAAAAATTGTTTAAAAAATCATGGTCGACGATTTCATAATTCATGCATCAAAGGGTTAAGTCATGCAACCCCTAATAAGCTATTTATGTTAATATGCTTTGAATAATTAATGATCTCACATCCTTTTTCAGAACCTGCTTACTGCAAACCCTGGAATCAGTGCTAGTGACATGAGACCGCCACATCCTCTGACCTTCGCAATGAGAGCGTGTGCGTTGGTGGTCTTGGTCTGTGGTGACACATGCTGCTGAACGGCCTGACGTGACCCCCGCACCGTCAGCAGAATGAACACATAGGAGAAGAAGATGATGGTGCAGGGCAGCGCGTAGCAGAAGACAAAAAGGCAGACAATGTAAGACAAAGCTGAAAGCTGGTGATTGGGTGCATGCCAGTCAATGCAGCAGGCTGTGCCGTAGGGTTCAGCGCTGTAGTGCCCCCACTGAGCCAAAGGTCCCAAGGCAAACACAGAAGCGTAGCACCAGACTCCAGCCACCAGGAGGCGGGCATGTGAGGAGGAAAACTTGTTCCCTGAGAGGGGAGACATAAAAAGATGCTTCGAATTTGAACAGTTTGATCATTTTCTCATGCTCCTCAGATTTGCAACATGCTTTTTGATATCCCTCACCACAGTTAGGGAAACAGACTTTAAGGCAGCACACAAAGGAGAGGGCCGTGATGTTTGTCAAGCTGCACAGGCCAAATAAAACTCCACACATGGCATAGAGCTGGCAGGTGATGTCTCCAAACAGCCACCTGAACACACAGACCAGGGGAATCAGGTGGAGATGAGCCTGGAGCTAACAGCAGGAAGATTTTTAATCTGCTTGGTTTTTCATTATTCAAAAAGGAGTAGGCTAGCTTTGATATGACGTTTTAATAAAGGACAATTAGCTGTTTATTAAGTAGTCTGATGCTGAGAAAGATAAAGAACTTACCTATGTGATAAAGCTGATGGAATTGCTAATGGAAACAAAGTGAGGGTCATCCCAAGGTCACTGATGGAGAGGTTGATGATGAAGAACTCTGCTGGTTTCAGACTGGATCTCTTGTGGTAGGCAACCAGCAGCAGGAGGCAGTTACCCACGAAGGACAGTATACCTGCAGAAGAGAACTTGAGCTGAGCAAGTGGTTCTAAAGATCATCACAGCTAGAAGCATGCGCACTCACAGAAGACGCTGTACAGGGAACCCATCATGATGTCGTGCTCTTTGGAGATGGTGGAGGCAAACATCGAGGATGTGTTTGAAGCATTTCCCATCTGAAATGTTTTCAAAAGCACACTTATGAGTTCATTGTGTCCAATAATTGCTTTCAGACCAAAAACAACCATTGGATCATCCGGTTGTCGGTCTGGCCGAATCGCTGCACTTCCCCGGGTCCTCCACACGTAACGCACTTGCATATTTAGCAACAGAACACCAGTGGTGTGAGAGGTTCTCTGCTCAATAATATCAGAGAAGGAGAAACAGCTGGTTGCTACCACTTCAATGTAAGGCCAAAATACCAGAGTCCCAAAAAGAAAAAAAATACATCCTTCGAAGTCGCAGACAACAAAAGACGCTTGGACCTATGTTATGTCCTCTAATGGTGGAAAAAAGGAAGGACAGTGACTGGTGTTTAGCACTATCTCAATTTTTTCTGACTCGAGTGTCCTGTGACACGTTTGTGTTGAAAACCAAACTTGTTCTGTAAATTTGCTTAAGTGGTGCACATTAAGAAGAGTGGTTCCTTGCTGCAGGAAAGTGCATTGCTCAACAAAGCTGCTTTTTAAGGAAATAAATTATAAAGAACCACGAGTGACGAGACTTCTTTTAAAGTTAAAGTCCCATTAGTCATCATCACACACTGGTTAAATTCATCTCCGCATTTGACCCAACATCGTGGGGAGCGGTGAGCTGCAGCGAAGGCTGCACTTGGGAACTACAGTATTTGGTGGTTTAAACCCCAACCCAACCCCTTAAAAGCTGAGTGTCAAGCAGGGAGGGATTGGGTCCCATTACTAAAGTCTTGTGGGGATAACTCAACTAGGATTTGAACCCAGATCTCCCAGCCTCAGGGTGGACACTCTACCACTTGGCCACTAAGAAGGCTTTTAATACATACATGATATTACACGTTTCTTATCCGTATGATTCCCAAAGAGTTGATGTTTCATAAATCTGGTTCTTGCAAAAATTCTAAATTTCTTTTGTAAGATGGAAAGTTAAACCTTTGAATGAGGGCCCAGGCCAGGATCACGAACAGGGGAGCAAGAGAATGGTTTTGCCTTAAAGAGTCGTTTAGAAAAGCCAAAGTAATTCTGTGCATCAACAGATCAGGCCAGTAGGTTACTGAGGGAATCTTAATGGTGTCCTGTCATGATCAGCTGAAGAATGTCTCTTTGTGTGAGTCATTCACCAATCCCAAAAGCTTCTCCCCATTGTGTTGTTTCACTAGATGTTGATTGTGATTAAAAGCATCACTTTGTTTGATAAGAGGAAAAGCAAGCAGGTTTAACTTGGGACAAAGAGGACAGAGCAGGAGACACATATTTTCTGTGATCTGTCAAGAATGATGTAAAGGCATCGTTGGCTTTCAAGGACTTAGAGCATCCTATTGGGTAAAGAACGAGACTTCATCATTATGCCTGACAGCAAACCTATCAGTGATGCCAGGTTGCCTGAACGGAGGAGAGTCAGTATTGTATGTATTTTCATTTTAGTCTTTATTTCAGAGATAATGAAAAGCCCACAGAGGGCACAGGAAGACAGCAAATGATGGATGTTAACTGAGCTTGCCCTTTTTAGTGCAATTTTAGTGTAGCGTTAAATCTGCATACTGGAATCACCTCCGTTGCTATGCAGGGGATTCCAAAAAATAACCAATCAGATTAACCTATGAAGCTTATATCATATATATAAATATCCCGGATACTTATATATCGATCTAAGTTTATACATCAACCTGTTTGATCTAATTTTAATCCAAAGATTAATGTTTAATTTAGATAATTAAATTTAATAGCAAAAGTTATTTTAAATCAGAAGCTAGGATCTTTTGCTTTCAAATAACCAGAAATACCAACCTTTTCTGTGTTTCGTTTCAATAATGAGGCAAATTTAAAAATGAAGAAATTTTATTACTAAAAATTATAAACTGAGAAGATTTGAAATGACAATTATAAAATGACAATTCATGGATGGCAATTTTAATGACAATCTTTAACAGTTTTGATATTAAACTTGTCTAAAAGCAAACCTGTGACTGAATGGAGCTAAAATGAGAATGGTGAGTTTTGGATGTGTGAATGAAGTTCTCAGAAGGTTTTTTTCCAGAGAGAATGAAAGCGTTCTGGGTGGAAATGATGTTTTGCGGATAACAGTTATTTTGAGAGATACAGCATCAAACGCATTCTCGTGTTCTACCTCACCCAAACAGCTGACCCTCTTGTGGATCCGGAGATCAGGAGGATGGTGATTCATCCAAGATGACACCCCGGCTGGTAGAGGAGACGCAAGTGTCCGATCGTCTGGTCCAGAGTTGTCCTGGGTACACGGTGTATGAAGCGTTTGGCAGACGAACGTTCTCGTCTTTAACTTAACTTCAGAAATCAACGACTCTGGTAGAGTCTTCGTCAGCTGGTTTACAGTTACGTTTATTCTTTGGATATTCTGGTCGGCGTGACTAGAACAGCAGGTGGAGGTTAGGAGACGGCCGTTCCCCTTTCCTCGTGGTGTTGGTTCAAGAACCGGACTTGAATCTGTGATGGGTAGTTTAACCAAAAGTTCTCAGGACCACTCCCACTCTCTCCGGAAGAAAGCTTGCTCATGTGTCAAAAACATGTGATGTAGTTATTGTTTATCTGAACTCTGTGTTAGCTGAATAGGGTGAACTTGACCTTGTTACTAAACACATCTTTAATCATTATAATAATAATTATTATTATACCCAAAGCATAATAATCCACTTCATGTAATTAAAATACCTTTATATTGAACCAAGTGATCATGTTATGATGATTATATTAAACAGCAATAAAATCAATGAGTTTATTAATTATTATCTAATTATTATCATCGTGACTAAGTGTCCTTCTTGGGACGGAACAGCAGATATGGTGTTATGATCTTGAGCAGACATCGTGGCTCCTTGGGTAATCTGTGGATTCAAAAAGTACTGTTTGACCCAGCTTGACCCAGCTGGGCAAATGTGACCTTTGCCACACATCAGAGAGCCTTCATCACGCTACATTAGAATAGAATAGAATAGAATAGAATGATCAATTCCAAATGCAACAGGTGGAAATTATAGGCAATTAGCAAGTCATCCCCAATAAAGGAGTGGTTCTGCAGGTGGTGAACACAGACCAGTTCTCAGTTCCTCTGCTTTCTGGCTGATGTTTTGGTCACTTTTGAATGCTGCAGTGCTTTCACTCAAGTGGTAGCATGAGATGGAATCTACAACAAAGAGACAGGCCAGCACATCAGGAGACGTGGAAGAGGCCGTGGGATGGCAGCAACTCAGCAGTAGGAAGGAGGAGCACTGCCAGAGTCCTGCAGAATGACCTCCACCGGGCCACAAATGTGCATGTGTCTGCTCAAACGGTCAGAAACAGACTCCATGAGGGTGGTGTGAGGGCCCGACGCCAACAAGTGGGGGTTGTGCTTACAGCCCAACACTGGGATTGTCAAATTCTTCACTGGTGCCCTGTGCTCTTCATAAAATCCCCTGGAAGAATTACTGGCCTCACTTAACTCCTCTCATGCCAGGGTTTTGCCTTCCTGACCACCCGAGGCACATCCCACTTGGTCTGCTGCTGCTACCTTTCAGCGGTGTCTAGAGTTCCACAGGCCAAAAAGACCCACATGACAATACAGCCACTCAAAAGCACACCCAAAAATGAAACTTTAAAAAGTTATAAAGTAAACTAATAACAAATAAATGATGAATACCGACCACCCTTTAGCCTCAGCTCCAGTCAGCCAACATGACAATGGAGGGCATGGAACCTGGCCCACTTGGACTCAATGTCCCCCACCTCCCCTGGGATGTGTTCAAACTTCTGTTGGAGGTGGGAATTAAAGCTCCTTCTGACAGGAGACTTCACCAGATGTTCCCAGCTGACCCTCACAAAAAGTTTGGGCCTGCTAGGTCCAAAAGGCATCTTCCACCATAATCTGAGCCAAATGACCACCAGTTGAAAGCTCTGCCCCTCTCTTTACCCGAGTGTCCAGACATGTGGGCACAGATCAGATGAGATGACAACAAAGTTGATCTTCGAGCTCTGGCCTAAGGTATCATGGTGGCAAGAGCACATATGGACACCTTCATGCCTGAACATGGTGTTCATTATGGACAATCCATGATGAGCACAGAAGTCAGATAACAAAACACTGCTCAGATTCAGATCAGGGGAGCCATTCCTCCCCATCCCTGCATGTTTCTCTCCTCCTGCTCCCTCACATCATCACACAAAAATGCACATAGGACCTTGGGGGGTGGGCAAGTCAGGGAGTGCGGGTATGGACCCCATTTCCGCATTCCTGTGGCAACCTGCCCCCCAATTTTATTTGCACCTTATACACTTCCACTGATGACATTCCACACAAACACACACTTAGGGCCTTGGGAGTGAGCACATTCAACAGCATTTGGCAGGGGGATATCTCAGCCTCCTCCCGGGTGCCGGTGCCCCCTTCCAATTTTAAACCGCACTTAGACACCGAGGGCTGAGGGTGTAAGTGAGGTGGTGCAGTGGCATCAGCTGGCATAGGCCGGATGATGCCCCCACTGCCCGCTCACCACAGCCATGGAATACACCTCATGATCACACAACACTATATTGGAGCAGGCGGAGGGAGACTAGGGGTCTTAGCGCACCTCTGTTGTTGCTTGGCTTCCTGGGGCTGGAGGCTAGGAGGGAGATCTGGCCGTCTGGTTGGGGTCTGGGGTGGTGGGTTGCTGTGCTCAGCATTGGGCGGGGGAGCCTGCTCATCAGCACCCCAGCAGAAAGGGTTGAACTCTGGTTACCGGTGATGGTTGTACCCCATGTGCAGCAGTACCGGGACCAGAGTTAATAGGGTGTGTATGGGGAGCATGAGTGGGTGTCCGGCGTGCATTTTTGTAAGTCTTGGGTTGTATGTGCATGTGTGAGCATGAGGGGGGGAATGTGTGACTGTGTTTGTGTATGACTGTATATGTCAGGTGGGGCCTTTGACTCCTCCCCTCTCCTGGATCTTCTTTTGATGATATAGATCTTCATCCCCACTCCCCCTGCCACATCTGGTGTGAGAGGTTGTGCCTTGGTCTGCCTGAGTGTTCGTGGCAACCGGGTCTGGGGGTTTAATATATGGCATCTGCCTGATCAATCCCGGTGGCTGCCTGGTGGGGTCTGGGTCCCTGGGCTCTGCTGGGTCCCCGGTGGGGGTGGTCTCCCCTGGGTCCCGGGTCGCTGGGTCCCGGGTCGCTGGGTCCCGGGTCGCTGGGTCCCGGGCTCGGCCGGCTAGGGAGTGGGAGGCTGCGGGCGGGCCTGTGGGCTTGCCGCTGATTTCTCCCGGGACTCTGCCGGCTGCTGGTTGTGGCCCCCCAGGGCGATCCTCTGTGCCTCTCGAGGGGGGCGGGGGCCTTTCTGGTTGCAGTCTCCTTGGGGTTCCTGTGTTCTGGGGCAGCGCCTGGATCTCTGGGATTTGGAGCTCCCCCCCGTCTCCTGCGCATCTTTGGGGGGCGAATCTGTGGTCCCTCACACTCTCTGTTGGACGCTCCTATAGAGAAACCTTACATAAACAAGCGCGTGTACACACACAGGTGCTCACATGGTGCTCTCAAAAGTATGGGCTTGGGCATGTTAAACACAGGTCTTAAGACTATGGTTGGCACTTAATGCACTGTGATTTATTATCGTGATTCTTCAGTTAAACAATGTTGATTATATATGTCTTCATCAAGTTGACGCGGTGATAGCTTGATCTTGTTGTATTGTTGTGTCCCATTTTTTTTGTTCTTTTGCTTCTTTTTGTCTTTTTCTGCAGGTCTAGAAGCAGACTCTTGTTCATTATTGTTTATTTTTGTGGAACCCCCCCCCCCCCCCCCCCCTCTCTCTCCCCACCTTTTCTTTTCCTTTCTCTTTCACCTCTGTCTCCGTATCTGGTCGGAATTACAAAGCATTCAAAAACAATAACAACAAAGTTTCAAGTATCAGGCGTGACATTAAAAGCAGACGCTTTGATGCTCCACCTGAGAGTAAATCTGTAAGGCTTGTTACCAGCATTCAGACATCAATTCTGTTTGCTTCACAGCCAGACAGGACACGGTAAAAAAAAAGACAACAAAAAAAAACAGCAATAATGATTACACTTGTACAGTAGTTTTCAAGCCACCCAAAGCACTTTACAGAGAATCCATTATTCATTTAAACACTAGTGGTGCGTAGCCACAGCTGCCCTGGGACAGTCTGACACTGCTGCATTGGCCTCTCTGACCACCACAGACAAAAACAAGTCAGATAAAGTGTTCATCTCAAGCCAGGGATTTCAAAAAATTTCCAGAAAGTAGCTAAGATCGAATCGTTAACCCTGCATTTGGATGACCTTCTCCACCTCCTTAGCCACTCCTACCAAATCTACCTATTTCCTGTTACGACCTTTCATGTGTGTGTTACCTTAGTTTCTAAAGTGCATATGTACACTTATTGGAAGATGTCCTGTGGTTTTCTGCAAGGACATTAATATTTGGATCACCCGTATGCAGTGTGCAGCACTTGGCAGCATAAGGATGCTATAGCGTACATGTTGGTTTGCCTGCTGCGTGTCAACACTGAGACAGTTGTGACGGCTCTGAAAATAGGACTGTCGCTCAGAGCCATTAAATGTGTGCAGTCAGCAGAGATGAGCAGCAATTTAACGTCTTACAGTCATCCAGAGGGCAGCAATTTCACCGAGTATGCAGGATTACAACACTCTCTGATTTTAACATGTGCACCTTCAACCCTTAGATGTTTGTTGCTCATCTTTTGTGCGTTAACGCTAACTGCATTACTTGGTTCTTTTTCCAACACAGCAAAAGCCAAAATGTCAGCAAAAACAAGTAAAAACAACTCTTTTGCTGTATTGGAAAAGGAAACAAATAGGCTAATGCAGTTTGTTGTATGCTTCAATTAATACTATTTCTAAATAATTAATTATTTATATTAAAGTACATAATTCAAAACCTCGATGCGACGGTGGCACAGGAGTTAAGTGCTCGCCCCGTAATCGGTAGGTTGCAGGTTCGAGTCCCGCTCAGGCTGTCGTTGTGTCCTTGGGCAAGACACTTAACCCACGTTGCCTGCTGGTGGTGGTCGGAGGGACTGGTGGCGCCAGCGCTCGGCAGCCTCGCCTCTGTCAGTGCGCCCCAGGGCAGCTGTGGCTACATCGTAGCTCATCCCCACCAGTGTGTGAATGGGTGAATGACTGATTGTGTTGTAAAGCACCTTGGGGGGTTCCATGACTCTAGAAGGCGCTATATCAAATACAGGCCATTTACCATTTTACCATATATAGATTTTTCTTTTGCTTTAATGGAAAATACTTGCAGGCACACTCTACATCTTTGTGTCAGCTGTTTGTTTAAGTTTTGTGTAAAATAAACCTCATCAGCACACGTGACAGTGTGTGGCACCTCCCCGTGGGGCCCAAAGAGATCTCTGAGAGATTTAAGTCGACTGTTTTCACCCCGGCTGAGTGTGACTGACGGTGACAGGCGAACGCCAGAACAGGATAATATTTACTCAAAGCTTTAACAGCATGACAGAGCTGTTGGATATAACACCACCCAACGTCACCAAGCATGCCGTCACAGACATGAGGTAATGGCTGATGAGAGATCACATGATGCGGCATGTTTAAGGCGGCCAGCTTGACAATCAGTGATCTGACTTAGAATCAGTTCTCACCTAGGTTTAGATTCAGGTTTGGACATTGATTTCTGTCATGTATTACTAAAACCCCTTAGTGCCTGCCCAGTCTTCAGTCATGCATGCACGCTTTGTTTTCCTGATCTGCAACATGCACAATTGATTTGTAAGAACTTACAACATAAACACATAAAAGTATCAAGTTCAAGCAAAGAGGAATCCATCCATCCATTTTCAGCCACTTATCCTAAGTCGAGTAAAGGGGGCAGCAGCCTAAACAGAGGGACCCAGACTTCCCTTTTCCAGCTGCTTGAGCCAGCTCCTCTGGCTGAGTCCCAAGGTGTTCCCTGGCCAGATGAGAGACATAGTCCTTCCAGCGTGTCCTGGGTCTTCCCTTGGGTCTCCTCCCAGTTGGAAGTGCCCACAAAAATTCACTAGGGAGGCATCCAGGAGGGATCCTAACCAGATGCCCAAGCCACCTCAACTGGCTCCTCTTGACGTGGAGGAGCAGCAGATCTACTTCGAGCCCCTCCCGGATGACCAAGCTTCTCACCTTTTCTCTAAGGGAGAGCCCAGCCACCCGGGAGAGAAAACTCATTTTCGCCACTTGTATCCGCGATCTTGTTCTTTCGGTCACTACCCAAACCTCGTGACCATAGGTGAGGGTAGGAACGTAGATCGACCGGTAAATTGAGCGCTTCTGTTAATGCAGCACCGATCCGCCTATTGATCTCACCCTCCATTTTTTCCTTACTCGTGAACTAGACCCCAAGATACTTAAGAAGAAGAAGAAGACGGTCTTTTATATAGCGCCTCTCAAGATAAAAATCACGAGGCGCTTCACAAAAACAAAAAAAATTCAAGTATAAAAGACTTCAACTCCTCCAGTTGAGGCAGGACCTCATCCCTGACTTGGAGATGGCATTTTTCTCTTTTCCCATTCAAGACCATGGTTTCAGATATAAAGGAGCTGATTCTCATCCCAGCCATTTCACACTCAGCTGCGAACCGCTCCAGCAAGATCACTGTCCGATGAAGCCAACAGGACCACATCATCTGATAAAAGTAGAGACCCGATCCTCAGGCCACCAAAATAGATCCCCTCAACACCTTGGCTGCACCTAGAAATCCTGTCCTTAAAAGTTTGAACAGAATCTGTGACAAAGGGCAGATTTGGTCGAGTCCAGTTCTCACTGGAAATGAGCTAGACTTACTGCCGGCAATGCGGACCAAGCTCTGTCATACAGGGCCTTAGCGACTCGAATCCGAGGGCCTGGTACCCCATACTCTCGGAGAACCCCCACGGGGCCCCCCGAGTCAAACCCCTTATTCAAATCCGCAAAACACATGTAGATTGGTTGGGTAAACTCCCATGCTCCCTTCAGGATCCCTCTAAATGACCTGCACTTGTATAGCGCCTCTCAGAGTAAGGACTCCAAAGCGCTTTACACTACAGTGTATCAATCATCCATTCACACTCACATTCACACTGGTGATGAGCTACAATGTAGCCACAGCTGCCCTGGGGTACACTGACAGAGGCGAGGCTGCCGAGCACAGGCGCCACCGGTCCCTCCGACCACCACCAGCAGGCAAGGTGGTTCAAGTGTCTTGCCTGCTGGTGGTCTTGCCCAAGGACACAGCAGCAGAATTCTCTGTCCGGAGCTGGGATCGAACCTGCAACCTTCCGATTACTGGACAACCCGCTCAACCTGTTGAGCTACTGCTGCCCAGTAAGAGTATAGAGCTGGTCCAGTGTTCCACAGCCAGGATGAAAACCACATTGTTCCTCCTGAATCTGAGGTTAGACAATTCAATGTACCCTCCTCTCCAGAATCCCTGAATAGACCTTACCAGGGAGGCTCATCCCTCTGTAGTTGGAACACACTCTGTGGTCCCCCTTTTTAAATAGGGGAACCACCACCCCAGTCTGCCAGTCCAGTGGAACTGTCCCCAATCGCGTCAACCATCACAGCCCTAAGACATCCAGAGCCTTAAGAAACTCTGGGTGGATCTCATCCACTTCCAGGAACTTCCCACAGGGCAGTTTTTTTTAGATCACCTTAGTGACCTCAGTTCCAGAGATTGGAGAGCCCAATCTAAAGTCCCCAGACCCTGCTGCCTCACTGGAAGACGTGCCAGTGGGATTGAGGAGGTATTCTGCCCACTGATCCACAACGTGTCCCAAGTAGAGGTCAGAAGCGCACTATCACCACTGTAAATAGTGTTAGTAGAGCACTGCTTTCCACTTCTGAGATGCTGGATGGTGGACCAGAATCTCTTCGAAGTCAAGTCTTGCTCCATGGTCTCACTGAACTCCTCCCACGCCCATTTGTTTGCCTCCATGACCACCCGAGCTGCATTCCGCTTCGACTGTCGGTACCCATCAGCTGCCTCTGGAGTCCCACAGGCCTACAAAAACTGATAGGACTCTTTCTTCGGCTTGATGTCATCCCTAACTGTCGGTGTCCACCAGCTGGTTCAGGGGTTGCCACCACGACAAGCACCGATGACCCTGCAGCCACAACTCTGGTTAGTCGCCTCGACAATGGAAGCACGGCCCACTCAGATTCAATGTCCCCCATTTCCCTCGGGACGTGTTCAAAATTCTGTGGGAGGTGAAAATCGATGCTCCTTCTGACAGGGGACTCTGCCAGATGTTCCCAGCAGACCCTCACAATACGTTTAGGCCTGCCAGGCCTGACCGGCATCCTCCCCCACAATCGGAGTGTCACGGTCTGGGTTTTTTCCTCCTGCCATTTGCTATGTGGTTTTGAGTCTCCTTCTGCAGGTGGGCATGTCTGGAGGTGGCCAAGCTGCAGATCATCAGCTCATCAGCTGGCCAGGGAGTATTTAAGCAGCTGAGAGACACCATCACTTCGCTGGATGATTACTCTACCTGGGTACCTTCTAACAGCCACCTAGAGAATTAGATATTTGAGTATTTTAGCCTTTGAGCATTTGTTGAATTTTTGGACTTTGGATTTTTGCCTTTATTGATCTCCTGCTGTTGTTTACAAACCCTCCACTCCCATCTCTGACTGGCAGAATTCTGGAGAACTTCTACACCCGCTCGTCTCTCAGTCCCTCCCTTGCCAATTCTACCTCCAGTAGCCCACCGATACTCACCTGGATCTGCACCCTCTTACGCTCAGCTCCCTCCACCTCCAACTCTGGATCCCTGCTCCTAGAAAGCTTCTCCGACTCAGACCGGACCAACTTCCCTCTCAGACTGTAAGTTCTCAAAAGATCACTAAAATCCTCTGTTGCCCTTTTTGAGCTGGATCTAACCTCCATCTGTCTGCAGATTCCGGCACCTGACCCCTGTTGAAGGTCTCAGCTACATTTATGCTGCTCCCTTGGCTTCTCCCTTTTTAAATAATTGTTTAAAACTTTCACTGTAGTCTGCGAACTGATTCTGTATGTCGTAGGTTAGACGCTTACCTCACAACATGACATGGAGACAACACACTACCAGGTAGTGGTCAGTTGACAGCTCTGCCCCTTTCTTCTCCCGAGTGTCCAAGACACGCGGCTGCGAATTGGATGAAACAAACCCGACCATCGTACTGCGGCCTAAGGTAACTTGGTGTTCATTATGGACATTCCATGACATGCACAGAAGTCCAATAACAAAACACCGTTCAGATTCAAATAAGGGGGGATTTCCTCCCAACCACACCTCTGCATGTCTCACTTTGCCCACGTGAGATTTAAACTCCCCCAGCAGAACGAGGGAGTCACTGGAAAGAGCACTCTCCAGCACTTCCTCCAAGGACTCCAAAATGTGGTCTGGACAGTGGTAATCACTGATGACTTCCACTTCCAAAAAAGATAAAGAGAAGCAGTGAATTGTGAGGGAGAAGTATAATCAGAGGAAGGCATCCCTAATCCTGCCCGGGATCCCACATGTCCCCTTTAGGTCTCTGCCTTGGTTTAATCATCAGCGTTCCTGAAGCTGCATGTCAGAACAAAGACTGAATGCCCTTCAAGAAATAATCTTTTTAAACAGCCAGTGGCTATCAGAGTCATATGAGAACAACCTACCAGACTATTGAGCAGGGAGAACATGCATGAGAATATAGATATTTTGGAGTTAAATCAGCTTTGATAGGAAACTATTACTGGGCATTCACAGCATGCATAAAGAGAGGTGAGCTCCAACAATTGCATCATCATCAACAACCCCCTTTATTCTAATGATATAAAGTCAGACTCTGGAAACAGCAGTGCTGCTTACCTTCCTGGGAGGGATGACTTGTTCTCAATTAAACTCATGGAGGCCAAATGGAGAGCTGGAGACAGACGAGAGAAGCTTAGTCAGCCACTGAAGCAGAGAGACGGAGGGAGAAGATGAGGAGAGGAGGGAGGGTGGCACTGGACCCATTCAAGCTATCCTCCTCCCAGACACAGACATGTAGGCAGCCAGGTGGACAAGCTCCCTCATTCAGCATGCGCTCTCATCATCCTTGTGAACGAGTCACACTGATGTACAACGAACAGCACACGGAGACGGCGGGCCAGAGAGAGACAGGAAAAGTGGGGGGAGAGGGATCAACATACTGGCAGGATCTGAATGTTACTGATGACTTAAAGTACCGCTCCCCACCCCGTCTCCTACGTCCCTACACCAATACTTTCCTCATTATGCCCCTGCACTTGGATACTTTTATTTAATGTTGAGGTTAGGTGTTCTTCTAAAGCAGTTGGAATGAATAAAATCACCTGACAGCATTTGACCCTCACAAAACAACTTCATTTTTGCTTTTTGTCCATCTAAGGCCTGGTTCACAATCAAGCTAATTATGCAGATTCTTGACCCAATCTTTCCCTACTCCCAACCTTAAGGAGGCACCTGATTATATATATATATATATATATATATATATATATATATATATATATATATATATATATATATATATATATATATATACATACATATATATATATATATATATATATATATATATATATATATATATATATATATATAAATCACGTGGGGGCTGGTGCCTATCTCCAGCGGTCAATGGGCAATCAGGCGGGGTACACCCTGGACAAAGAGCCAGTCCATCACCAGTGTTGGGCAAGTTACTTCAAAACTGTAATGCATTATTTATGACTTGTTACCCTCATTTTAAAGT
>NC_091755.1:53422484-53514984 GCF_043380555.1 Nothobranchius furzeri | reverse complement strand
TGAGTTCTCCTTTCAACTCAGACAGCTGCTGAGCGTGGCTGGACAGAGTCCCGTTGATTTTCAAGAGGAGATTGTTGGAAGGCTTCTCCAACTCTTCTCTGATTCTCTCCAGATCTTCTGCCAGGTAATTCAGACCCTTACACTGGTCCTCCACGCTGGCCACACGCCCTCCAACCTCAGTGACCTCTTGTTTGACCCCCATGGCTGTGCTCCGGCACCCTCTGACCTCCTCAGTGAGCCTCCTCTTCAACTCCTGCAGCTCACTTCTAAGTCGTACCAGCCTGCGCTCGCCTGCCCCGAGCATGGACGCCTGATGTCCAACCAGCTGGACCACACCTTTTATTTGTTGGGCCAGACGGACCTCTCTATCATGCCAGGAGCTGTTAGCTTCTCCCACTTGATGGACCACTGAGTCCAGGGAGTCCTGGAGGCTTCTCAGGGTCTGGTTGACTGATGAGACATTGAACCTTAGGCCCATTAGTTCTTCCTGGATCCCCGACTCTCCCCCTGCTTGTGCTTGCTTCTCTGTGAGGATCAGCTTTCTTAGGACATTTTCCAGAGTTGTGTTGAGCCTCTTCAAATGGTCACCCTGCATGCCCAACACCTCCTTTACATTTTGGTCAAGTTCCTGACCTTCAACAGGAGAGTCCTTTTGAGAAGCACATTCCTGTGTTGAGGAGCAAGAAGAAGAACAAAGGATCTCAAGACTGTTGAGATGTTTTTGTACTCTGTCCATATCCAGCTCAAGCCTCCCTCTGAGGGACTCCAGCTCCGTCTCCAGAGCTGGAACAGCGTGACCCTCCAGCAGGGCGGGGGCAGTGGCATTACCAAGTTCCTCCAAAGCTGACAGTAATCGGCCCTCAAGAGCCTTCATTTTGCCCTCCATTCTGGCCTCCAAGCCCTGGCCTGGTGCACCATTTCTCCTCTCAGACTTGATCTTCCCAGTCAGATTGAGTTTTGCTTCCACATATCCAAGACGCCCCTCCAACATTCCCTCTATGTGATCCTTGTGGCCACCAAGCTCCACTCTCAGGTGCCCCTGGGACTGGTTGAGGTTTGCCACGGATGTTTCCAGCTGCTGAACTCTTTCTACCAGTCCGCCTGTTCTGTCACAGCACTCCTCAGGGGGTTCCAGACTGTGGATCCGCACCAAAAGGTTGCCGAGCTCATTTCTCAGCTTTGATGAACTTTCTTCCAGAGCTTCTCTCATGTTCTCCTGCTGCTGAAGAATCTCCTTTTGACATTGACGGCGCTCATTCCCAGCTTTCTCCTCACATCGTCTCTCTGCACCCTCCACACGCTTCTCAAACCCACCGAGTATTTCCACCCTGGCAGCACTCAGCCGCTCATCCATCCACTTCTCCACAATTCCCTCAACCCTGCTGGAGTCTGACGGCAGTCCTGCTCCATTTGAAATCTTCTTCAGTGCTCCATCATGTCGCATCACTGTTACTTTGAGCTCCTGTAGCTCTGCTGTCTTGTCTTGCAACTTTGTTCTGAGCCCTTCTACCTTTCTGGTCAATTCAGTGAGGCCTGGAAAAACTTGGCTGCCATCTAAACCCTCCGTATCTAGGTGCCCCCCGGGAATTTCCACAAACCCTACAGTGGATGGTCTAGCTGCCGTAGCTGGAGCAGGGATGGGGCCAGGAGCATCAGAGAGCAGCGCTGACAGCATCCTGTTGGCGTCCTCTCTTAGTGAGGCTCGCAGACTGTCCTCCAGTCCTGTCACAGTCCCTCTCAGAGTCTCCAGACCTTGACTCAAACGACGTATGTCTTCTTCCATTCCATATAACCTCTCCTCTAATTCAGTGTTGAGAACTTGATCTGAGGAGATAAAGTAAAGCTTTTAATTTTGAGATAATCATAAAAAGTCTGATTGTTCTTGAAACTGAATATAAAGAGATGTGTTGGCTCTGTCACATGTGAGTATTCTCTACAGTCATGCATTAAAATAATATGGGTTTTAGAGGTACCTGTGGTCTCCCCTGCTGGTTGTTCTCCTCCAGAGGGAGGAGCAGGGATTTCCTCTGGGATAATTTCCTCGGGTTCTTGGATCTGCTCGTGTTCAGGTTCTGAGTTGGTGTCTGTGAGACCTGGTACCGCCTCAGGTTCAGATGGATAAGGCTCAAAAGAGGAACCAGGATATGAGGAGAACATCGGTGGCCCAAAGCGAGGCAATGGGTAGGAATTAAAACTGCCAGTGGGAGGTCCATTTGCTTGACTCCATGGGTTGGCTTTCACAGGTGGAGCCTTGAACATGGGACGTTTGAATATGGGCTCTTTGTGCTGTGGTCCCTTAAACTGAGGGCCTTTCATTGGGGGGCCCTTGAACAGGGGCATCATGCTTTCAGGATGCTGGTAAACTTGGTGTCCTTCCATGCAGTTGTAACCAGAGAACCCAGGACAACAACGCCACTCCAGCTCTGTAACTGTTCGATGTTCCACCTTGTAAACAGGTTTGTAGAGCAGACGATACCTGAGACAAACACTGTACTTAGTTACACACAGAGGGCTTTGAGTCAAACATACAATGAGAGATGCTGTCTGCTTACATAAGAGCGGGACATTTCTGTCCCCAGGAACATTTGTTGTACTCAGCTTTGACATATGGAGCTGCCCCATCTTGCACAGCTAAAGACACCGTCTTCTCTACGATGTAGGCACAGTGGTTCCTTTGGAGGAGTAAATACGAAACATGATCAGTATATTATGTGGATGCGATGAATATGACAGGATTTTCATTCAGAAATAAGGCTAACATCTGAGTAGAAGTGGGATAATGTAACAGAGCAACACTTACTTGTGTCTGCTGGTTGGCTTCTCATGGTGTGGACTCAAACTGACTCCAGAACTGTACTGATGGCCCTGGAGTGAATTGTAGTACTTTGCTTCAACCAGCAACAAAAACAAACTCAGAGCCACGACACAACGCATCCTTGGATTCTCACGTTTAAGTTAAAAAGGTAGGATCATTCAATCTAAAAAAAAAGTGTAGAATCACAGATGAAACCTCCTCCAGAAGCTACGCCCTAGATCTTCTACTCCAGTTGTCTGAAATAGCAAAGTTGCCTCTTTAATGTTGTCAAAATTCAAACTGAAACTAAATACAGATCTACCATAAAACAAGTGTTTCAGTCTGTTTCAGTTTTCCTCCCAGTGAAAGTTGAGCCAGAGGCATGAAGAGGTGGACTCTGTTCCAGTGACAACCGTCTTCTGTGAGTTTAAAGGTCTTCAGAAGCCACTAATAGGGTCCTGGTGGTTCCGTATGCATATCTCCTCCCACCCAGCCTCCTCAAAGTCACACCAGGGTGACACCTAAAAGAAAAGAACCCTCTTGTCACACAGGTACACTGTAAGAAATGAAATGTTGAATTTACTTTAACCAAGTTATATCGACTGGTTCCACTAACCTAGTAACGAGTTAAGAGTAATATAAATAGTTATGTTAAAAGCAAATGTATATTACTCTTTACATCTAAGCAACTAGGCTTAGTGGAACCAGTTGACTTAACTTGGTTAAGAAAATTCAGCAGTTTTTTACAGTGTAGTAATTTGTGCCATCCAATCAATAGAATCTGCTCTTATTTTAGATCTACTCCGAAGGCTCCTTCTGCCAGTCACGACGTGAGTTGCTTTAGCTTTATTCCCATGGTGATGTCATGGCAAAGAGGAAAAAATAACACTCCACCTCCAAGGGTAGACCTTGTCTCAAAATAAAACATGTAGCTGGCAGTTCACCAGTGGTGAGGTCCATTAGCTTTTTAGAAATCTAAAAAACTAAACTAAACATCATCATCAGTTCAAGGGGCCTAGCAGCAGCATTACCTTCTGCTGACAGAACTTTCTTGGGTTGCAGCTAATAGAATAGAATAGAATAGAATAGAATAGAATTATAACAAATAAATAAAGCTTTGATTGATGATTGATTGAGAATAGAATTTATTGATCCCACAGTGATTAAATTCACTTGCTGCAGCAGCACATACACTTAGAAGAAAGAAAGAAGAAAAACTTAACAAGATTACAGGTAAACACACAAAGGCAATAAGCTACAATCATAACCTTCAACCACTAAAAACAACAACTGAAAGGAAACTTGGGTTTTCTAAATTATGCAGAATAAGGAACACAGACATACTAATGTCCATTCAGAATTGCACATATTGAACACATACTGAATATTGCGTTGATGTTATTTATTGTGTTACAGGATAATGCCAGTACCAGTTAGACTAAAGAGAAATCTAATGTTTCGCTCAAATCCCAGGGAGGATTAGAGCAAATTAAGACAAAATGGTGTGTTTTCTTCATTTGAACCAAGCAGGATGTAAAATCCACATTATCCTCTATCTACAGTTCCTATTTTTTCTATTTACTAGATGTAACATTTGCCTCCAGAATTAAGGAAATTACAAGTATTTCTTTATCATAAATTATGGTTAAGCTCTTTGATCATATCCATGCAAAAGAAGAATTTTCATGTTTCAGGTTTGGCTCTTTGAAGCTTAAAGGGACTAAATCCAAGGAACATTTACATTTGATAAATAACTGCACTTGTATGGCGGTTGTCTGAGTCAGAGGACTCCAAAACGCTTGGCACTGCAGATATTCCTTTGCTGCATGCTGGTGGTGCTGAAATACATTTAGAGGCATTTAAACTGCTGACAAAAGTGTGTTTTTAATGGTTTTCATGTTCAAAATTGCTGCAACATTTACAAAAAACATCTGCAGTGAAAATCTTTGTTTTGATACCAGGATTAGCTGAAAATGACTTTAAATTTCAATTATACTGGTGAGTGTTGTCTTTGCTTTGGACTACAATAGCACAAGTTCCTGTTTTCTTACATTAATTGCCTGCATTTTTAGACACTTCTTAGAAATGAGAAAAAGTAAAGCAACAATGCAACATGGCTTATTGCTTGAATAGACACTAATGAAACTTTCTAAAATATCATATTTAGATTTTTATGTCTTGCTGGAAAGTCACTAATTAAATAGAGACTTGAGACTGTAGGAAAAAATGTGGATTGTCATGTGAAATCACACTGAACTAAAGGATTAAAACACTTTTACAGAAGTAAAAACTGACTGATCTGAGAGGAAATCTACCTTGCAGTGATGGGTGAGGTCCTGAGACCCTCACAAGGAAAGTCAGAATCCCTGTTGACCTTCTGAGACATTTTAGACAATTAGTGACAAGTGGATTTTTTTTGTTTCTATAAAATTAGTTTAAGCAGGATGCATGGAAAACATGGCTTCTTCCTTCTAAATGGTCTAAATAATTGTCTACATTTGAAATACACAGAGTGTGATTTTGTAAAGTGCAAAAAACTTAAAAAATGTTGTGATTTTTAGATTCTCACACACACACACACACACACACACACACACACACACACACACACACACACACACACACACACACACACACACACACACACACACACACACACACACACACACACACACACACACACACACACACACACACACACACACACACACACACACACAGCCCTGACTTCACAGCACACCTCCAAGAACAGGAGCAAACAAAAACAAAAGGCCAGTGTTGAGGAGCGTGGCTGTACACACCCAGGCTCTGACCCACGGGCCCTCACTCATTCACAACGCCGGTCTTTGTGCTGTTGTAGTATGTTCTCCTCCCCAAGTGTGGAAATTTGTCTTTTAGCTGGATTATTACACAAAGAAGCCCCTTTCCACTTAAAGGCTACTTTTAGAGTCACACAGTCGTCAAATCTAATGAGCGTGACATGTTTTAAACTTTATGGAGCACACCAAACCGCACTACTTCAAATGAGCTCTGCTACTGGGGCACAAACGACGATGATGGAACAAAATACAAACACACAGAAAGAAAATCAGACAGACTGAATCAGAAACAGGACCTCTTTTATTAGAATTACCTATACGCATAAAAGGTTTATTTCCTCTTTCTGACCTTTTGATGTTTGAATTTCTTCACTTCTGTCCTCAACATTCATTTATTGATCTGCCTCTCCTTCATCACCATGTGTTTCACTTCAGGGCTTTGTGGCATTTGTAGTTGTTGTTTTTATGTTATTTAATCTCCAGTCAGTCATAGAAAAAGTGTATTTTTTTGGAATGAGCGTCACCTTTAGCACCTTTAAAATGATCATGTGTATTGTCCCTGGCGATAGGGGGCAGTACATACCAAAATCCCTGCAAACAAGCGGTATTGTTGTGTTTGAGTTAGACCTTACAAACGGATGGCCGTTAGGGTAAAAAATCCATGGGAGCGCAACCTCCAGCAAAATGACAAGCACACCAGACTGCCTTTCGTCACTGGCAAGGTGCAAACAGGTAAATGTGTAAAATGTTTATGAACGGTGAAAGTTGTGTAATTGCTTGTTACAATTCAGTAAATGCATTTTGTCCTCATGGGCTCCCGTAGAAGGAAACATGGTGTCTAATATGGTATCGCCCAGACACTAAGACCTGCTCCAATGTGTTTTACACAAGAGTTACAAAACTTCCACCATTCATAAATGCTGTCAGAGACATTCTTCACTCCTTGCCAGTGATGAAAGGGGGTCTGGTGTGCTTGTCATCTTGCCCCCAGGAATTTTTTTTCACCCTAATGGCCATCTTTATAATCACTTTTTATCAGTTACTTTTTATCATTATTAGCTTTTATTATTTTATATGTTATATATCTTAAATCCTCCAGTGTTTCCTCTGCGGAGCCCTCTGCCTTGGGGCCGGTGGTCAGGGGCGGCGGCGGCCGGGGCGCTCCCCGGGTAGTGCCCGGGCACTGGTGGGGGTTTCTGCCCTACGCCACTGGGCGTCATGGGCCGGTGACTTGGCTGCTGCCGTGGATCTGTTGCTGCCAGGGCAGATGGCTCCGCTGATGATGTGTCGTTCATTACCTGACCCATCTGAACTCAGCCTATTGTTTACTCTGGTGTTCACGAGTGTGTGTGTGTGCGTGTGTGTGTGTGTGCATGGACGAGTGTGCGGGTGATTGTATGTCCACTTTTGGAAGTTGGGTGCGGGAGGGGAACTGTAATTTTTAATTGTTTTATACTTGGGGAGGGGGGCTGGGATGGGAATGTGGGATCTATGGGGCCATTTTAATCTGTAAAGCACTTTGAGTTGCATTTTTTTGTATGAAAAGTGCTATATAAATAAAGTTGATTTGATTTGATTTGATCTGTTGATGAGATCTTACTCGAACACAAACATAAAGCTTGCTTTTGATCTGTGCTGCCCCCTATCGCCTGGGAAAAGACACACTCTCATGTTAATATTCATCAGACAAAATACAAGCAAGTTCACGCTTACATAGGATATGAAGGAGTTGACAAACGATCGTTGAATGAACTCATTCAGGCACATAACTGAGAGGTGGTCAATCGTTTGTTTTGAAACACGGACTGCAGTACCTAAATTTGACCACAGAATGTAACTGTTACTCCATGCACCTTTAAACAGCAGCTACAATGCTTTGCAAATGCTTAAAGTAGGCTACATTACATCAACTATGAATTATTAATGCAGTCTAATAACTTCAAAGTCAAGCTGTGAATAAAATCACACTGGAACGGAAACTCAGTTTAATACGTTTCTGTGGGGTTTGACGTAGTTACAGGCTAGTGGTTGTTAGCGGGTAAAGTCACATTAAACAATGTTTTGTTGTTGCTAGGGCAGTAACGACTCTTCTGAAGATACATAAAACCGAAAAAACAGCCATGTTGGATTTTTAAGACCCGGGTGAGTTGGTGAGATTTAGAAGTCTGACTTTAGCTGGAGTGAGCAAATACATTCACTTGTGCTTTAGAATCAGTTTTCCAGTTGCGAGTGTCCATCAATCTGAAAGGAAATGTTTAAAACTGCACCCCACCTCCAGTGATCAATGAGATCATTGAGGTCTCACCATTAGTTTGGACCCTGCCTGTCTACGTTTCTTCATGAAGTGCAGTGGGTGGAGCTGTGGTGGGGGTTGGTGGTGAGTAAGAGGCTATTTGAAACAGGAAGGACCAACGGCACCTCAAACAGCCATAGCTTCTATGTCAGCACTAAACCCACAAACAAGCTGATGATGATGAAAGTGACAAACATATTATTGGCCTTGAGACGTTTTTCTAAAGCCTTGGAGTCCCATTTCCTGTCTTGTTTTCACCGGATCACACCTTTTCTCATCTGGAAACACCAGATTCTGGGTGTGAGTGAGTGTGTGTGTGTGTGTAGCTGGTTGCTGCTGTGGAACAAGTGCAGCTTTATTCTGCAGATGGAGGCAGCCCCACCCTGGGTGTTGCTCAATCACACAGTTCCAACTGTTTCAGCCTCACCTGTGAGTCACGAGGCCGGTGTTGTTCATGGACCTCAAAACTGTGTCTTATGGTGCTCAGTGTGAGGCAGAGTGTGAGTGAGTGAGTGAGTGAGTGAGTGAGTGAGTGGAGGTGAAGGGGTGAAGAGGAGTCTGTGCAGCAGATGAAAACCTCTGTTCTTGTTTATTCCGTTTTTGTTTGAGTTTATTTGATTTTAACACCCGTGGTCCAAATTCTGTGCCAGACTGTAAATCACTTTGCCGTCTCTTCAGTTTTCAGCATTAACTTAGCTGATTGTGAAGATTCTGATGCACTTGTCTGACACTACTGGGTCCAGAGAGTTCAGTTATGGTGCTACTGTGCACTTTTTTAGCCCTGAGTAAAAGGATCTTGTTCTGTTTTATATTTTTTATTTTAGTTAGAATTATAAATTAAAAGAGTATGCGTGAGCTCTGGAAAAAATAAGTTATTTTCACATTTTATTTACAAGAAGAACGGATGTTTGGGAGGACCTATTAGAGCTGCAGTTTAAAACCAAATTAAAGTGTTATTGTTAGTTGTTGGCCAGACTCTTGTGTGCTCATGGCTGAGTAAAACAACTTTTTTCTGTTCCGGTGCAACTAATCTGAGACTGCTTTGCTTACTTTGACACTTTTTGTTTAGCTCTTGTAAAAAATTACTTATCAAAATAATTTTACTCTGTGCCTACATCAGACAGCTGTTTTCCGAAAACACCTCGTTATGTGTGTGTGTGTGTGTGTGTGTGTGTGTGTGTGTGTGTGTGTGTGTGTGTGTGTGTGTGTGTGTGTGTCCCACTTCACACATTAGGGGGAGGTATTGTGTGTTTGCTAGGGCCGGATGGGTGGCAGTCTGTGTACACATCTGGAGACCGTTATCACACACACTCACACCAAACTCACATTTTCATTAAGGATCTTCCTGCAGAAGCTCTTTCAGAAGTTTTGTTTTTCCTTCCTGTTAATGTTCACTCTCACACACACACACACACACACACACACACACACACACACACACACACACACACACACACACACACACACACACACACACACACAGTTTGGCCCTTTCCTCTTCGCAGCTCCTCAAGCTCCATTAGGTTGGATGAGAAGCTTGGGTGCAGCCATTTTAAGATCTCCCCAGATGTTCACGTCTGGGCTCCTCCTGGGCCACTCAGGGCCACTCGGGGAGGTTACTCCTTTGATATCTTGGCTGTGTGCCTAGGTTGCTTGTCTTCCTGAGATGAACTGAGGTCATGAGTGTTCTGGAACAGGTTTTTACCCAGGATGTCTCTGTGGATTCAATTTTCAATCTATCCTGACTCTCAATGTTCCTGCTGGTGAAAACATCTCCACAGCATGATGCTGCCACCACTATGCTTTACTGTAGGTATATTACTGGCCTGGTGATGAGTGATGCCACTCAACCGCTTGTATCTTGGATACAAGCGGTTGAGTTGCCCTTTTGAAACTGTCCTTTGAAAACAATGTATTTTTTAAATATTTTGTTTAATGTCTCATGCTCCTGACCTTTGTCTGGTTTTAAGGCAGCTTGTGAGGGTCCGTTTCATATTTCTATCCCTTGTTCATCTCTTACATCTCATTCTTCATAGCAGTTTTACTTTAAAATCATTATCTCTAAATTGTTTAACCTTTTGCTCCTACAGCTTTAGAGTCAACAAGGAAATATTTTCCTTCCTCTTCTTTCTGAAAGTCTCTCAGGAGAACTGCTTTCATGTTAAATCATGTTGTAACCCATAATCAGATAATGTGTGTTGGTTTACATCCAAGCTGAAATGAAAACTTTGTTATAATATTTTTCTTTTGTTTGTGGTTTTTAATGTTGTATAAATGTGCAAAGCCTTCAGGTCTGATGGGTTTTATGTGTTTTAATAAAAGGAAGCAGAAAAATAGCCTCCAGGACAGGAAAAGGCTGCCCTCTACTGACTGTTCTCTGCTCTCTGGACCATAACAAACAATGGCCATAAAAACCAGATTTACTTTGAAAAGTTTTAAAACAAAAGGCAGCTTCTCATCCAAATCCTTTT
The DNA here is from genome assembly GCF_043380555.1 of Nothobranchius furzeri. Taxonomy (NCBI): domain Eukaryota; kingdom Metazoa; phylum Chordata; class Actinopteri; order Cyprinodontiformes; family Nothobranchiidae; genus Nothobranchius; species Nothobranchius furzeri. Next base: position 53,504,607 of record NC_091755.1, on the reverse strand, counting down.
GGTATCTGTCTTTCTTTGATGTTCTTTGCTGTGGAAAATATTAATTCACGCTTTCATCTCTTTTTGGGCTCCAGTGTGCTTAAAGTTTTAGGAGAGCCTGTGTTTCATCAGAAACATCTGCAGAAGCTGCTCCTGTCCACACCCGTCCAATTACATCTGAACCCGTCAGCTGGGACTCATGGACACGAACTGAGATACTGAAACACATGATGCATTTTGGAATAATCATAATGAGGAACTCTGGCAGATGCTGTCATCAAATGTGTAACCATTTGAAATAAACATTAATTACATGATGAAATATGAAAAGCGGGAAGCCTCGCCTCAGATCTGCTCAACTCAGCAGGAGGATGTCAAATTAGGATGGAAACAATACACAGAAAACTGATGGTGGTCAGATACATCCATCCATTTCATGCATAGAGAATAACAGTCTTGACCTTCAGCACAAATCTAATTCCTCTGTGTGAAGCTTTCCTCCTCTGTGTGTTGATTATAAGTTTTGTCAAGGGACACAGACTTTGGGGGGAAAGCACTTCTGATGTTCAGCCTAACTGTAAATCAGCACAAAGTTAAACGCATGTCAGGAATATTTTTATTGGGTAATTAACAAAACCCAACAACAGCTGGGATTCACATCCTGTTGTTTCTGGAGCAGAAATGATGCTACAGTGAATTAAATTAAGTTTTATTTCTGATGCTGTATTTTACAGTTGAACAATTTAAATATAAAAAATTGCTTCAGGAAACAGTTTTAAACTTCTGGGGAAACACTTCAAGAAAACCAGGGCATCTGCAACATTTACGCATGAAAGACGTCTTTTCACCATCTGTTCTTTTTTTAATTTAATTTGTACATGATTCAAATATATTGCTTCTTCAAATTTAGATAAATTGTACAAACAAATAACTGGTGTATTTGCAAATACTGCAATTTACTACATTTTATCTGGCATTGCGTTTTATTTTTGAACGCTAAGGAAAATTGTACAAACTATAAAAAAGACAGATTTCGTTCAGAACTTAGCAGATATTTCAGTTGCTGCATTTTAAAGCTGATTCTGGTAATTTCAAGATGCATTTTAATTCTTTGTAACCCAATCTATTGTCATTCTGTAAAAGAACATCGTGCAGTTATTGCAAAGTTTTTAATACTAAGTAGCTAAAGCTGCTTGACCTACAAAATAACCCTCATGATGGCTTCCACTAGGGGGCAGCACGTGACACTGTGAAGATGATTGTTGTTAAAAGTGTGGAAAACCTTATGGCTCATAGAAATGTACGTTTATAACTCATATTTCAGATTCAAATGAGTTTTATCTTGACAGTTTATCTGTAATCTGACCTGCTTAATAAGGGGTTGTTGTTTGTTTAGTTTTTTCCAGCAGGTGTATTTTGTATAAATGATAAAACCAGTTTACCTTGAGGGATGTTAAAGTCTCCCTGAAAAGCACAGGAAACTTCAGATAAATCTGAAAGTCTAAACATGTCAGATGTTGGGCTGGGTTGTTTGTGGGTAGTTTTATTACCTGCTAGAGCTGCTCTCTGGAAGACTAAAGTCAGCAAACACAGAGACCGCAGAGAAAAGGTCCTACTCACTCGAGATGGAACTTATACTGAAGTCTGAGAGGTTCTAGCCTTAATAATAAAGCATTTTAAATGATGCACCTGAGCTGTAACTATGGTAACGCAAGATTCCATAGCTTTACCATAGTGACAGTCTATCATAGGTGGTAGACAGCGCTCCATAGGAAGTCTGAGTCACGCCCATCTACTTCCGGACCACGGGTCCCCAGAAAAACAAAAAAATGAATGCAAGTCAACGGGGCTAAAGACGCTATTTTCTAATTCTGCTTGTTATGTGCCATGGATTTCACATGTGATGTCTGTGAAGATGTCATGGTCTGCATCTGTGTCTTCCTTCATGTGTCTCCTGATGTTTCTCCATCCTCTCTAGATTCCCTTCTGTGTCTCTTAGCACCCTCATGTGTCTTTTGTCTGCATCTCAATTATGTGTCTTAATGTTGTACCCTTTTAATCATTCCTCCCAGGTCAGCTCCAGCCTCTTTGTCCCCAGTTCAGTGTATGTGTGTGTGAGTGCATGTGTGTGTGTTTGTGTGTGCGCGTCCTCCCCAACTTAGTGTGTGTGTGTGTGCGTGCGTGCGTGCGTGCGCGCGTGTCCTCCCCAACTTAGTGTATGTGTGTGTATGTTATGTCCTCCTCCAGCTAGTTTGTGTGAGCCCTTCCCTCTGTCTTAAGATAATGTTGTTTAGTTTTGTGTTTAGGTATTTGCCCTCCTCTGTTTCTGTTTTCCCAGTTAGATTATTAGATTCACCTGTCTTCCCTCCAGCTCTCACTCCACACACCTGCTGCCATTTTCCCTGTGTATATAAGCCCCGTCTTGTCTCTGTCTTGTGTCGGACCATTGTTTGTAATTCTGTCAGTCTCGGCCTTGGTATACTAGTGTTCTTGGTCTTCTGGTGTCTCGAGTGCTTTTTGGATCTCCTGATCGCTATCTGGACTTTTGGATTTTGGCTTCCAGCCTTTGGACTTATTTTTTGTTCTTCTTAAAATAAAGGATTTTTCTTATTCATCATCTCTGCCTCGTGTCATCCTGGGTACTGCATTTTGGGTCCTACCAACACTGAATCATGACAGAAGATGCATGGTTGCGCAGTGGTTAGCACTGTTGCCTCGCAGCACGAAGGTTGCAGGTTCGAAACTCGACTCTGCTGTGGCCTTTCTGCATGGAGTTTCATGTTCTCCCCATGCATTCTTGTGTTTCCTGTGATTTTCATCTTCATATTCACTCATTTAGACCATTTAAGCACTTACAAACCCATTTTAAGCCTTTTGAGTCAGAAAACTCTAAATAACTGCAACAAAACAGTTATCCATCCATTCACATACATGTTCGAACACAGCTTCCATCCTACTGCTAATATAGATCACAAAAACAAACTGACGATTTTAATGACAACCACCACACTCTACTCAAAGAAAATACATTTTCAGCTGTTTTAGATGCAGTGGGTTTAAATAAAATTGAACAAAACAAAAATACATAAAATATAAAAAACGTTTTTTGTTTATTATTATTATTATTATTATTATTATTATTATTAATTTATTATATATATATATATATATATATATATATTTTTTTTTTTTTTTTTTTTTTTGTTTTGTTTATGCTTGTTCTCAAAATAAACAATTTCCAAAGTCAGAGAACTCAAACAGAGGCTCCTGGGGTAGGAATTCTGTCTCAGAACGATCCCTGCCAAATCCCAAACTCATAATACAATATGGCTGCCTCTTACTAAATTGTGATGATAAACATGGGATTTATTATGTCTGGTGGTGATAGATGCAGCCTTAAACTATTTATTTAAACTTTTGTTGGATTGTGAATTTCAGTAAATCGGTGCCAAACAGTACTTCACTATTTCTATTGGGAGAGCTGCTTGAATCCATGTTGCTTTAATTGTCTTTTACTACTTTGAGTTCCACATGATCCATGGGAAAATGAGTTTAACTGACTTAAATGACTTGTGAACTATTCAAAGTTACCTGGAAACATGAACATATGGTGCAAAAGTCTATTTATTTCAGCAATCAAGCTTTGCTGATTAGAGTGTGACACTTTGAGTCTAGCGTATTGAATATTTTCACAATATTCTAATTGTCTGTGACTTTAAATGTTGGGTTTTCATAATCTGTATAATTATTACAGTTATAACAAATAAAGGCTTGAAATACACGGATTTGCATGTAATGAGCCTACCTCACACGTTAGTTTCCTCTTTTAACTTGAATTGCTGGCATAAATGAAGTTTTGAATCATTTTCTAGTTTCACCTGATGTTTATGATGAAAGCAGTTCATTGTTTTTATGCTGTAGGAGCAACTCTGAGGGCACACACACACACACAGACACACACACACACACACACACTTTCTTTAAGGGGGAATTCCTTGTGGTGAGTGCTCAATGATGAGAAGCTTTTTCATCCGCCTGTTTTTCATTCTCCAGCTTCTGCACTAATTACAAGCCCGGGGCTGCACTTTGAGCTCTCTGCGTGCTCTTGAAAAAAAAGCTGCGCGTCTGATTCTCACGAGAAAAAAAAAGGAAAGGAAAACAAATGCGCACGCGCAGAAGGCTCGTGCCCGCCTGAGCGGCTGAACCCAGCGCTGATCTGGGACCAGTCCTGCGTGTTCTCAAGTTTAGCCCCAGCTCACCAGCGTTAGGGGACGTGAGCTGGTAAAGGGTGCTTTTAGTGAAGGATGTTGGGCGTCACTGCTCCGCACAGACCGCACTGAAACTTTTGTGGAGAGGAGAGGAAGAGGAGGAAGAAGAGGAGGAGAGGTGGGGACAGGACCCCCCCAGCCGGAGTGACTCTCAACAGAGACGATGTGAGGCTTCTTTTAGATCCGTTCCTGCTCCGAAACACCATGGCTGTGGACGGTAAGAAGCTTCTCATTTATTTTATTGTCATGAAGTCGTAGATTTTTCAGGACGGGTTGCGTTTAAGCGGAAGTTGTGTGAGTTCTTGCTGAACCAGTTCCTCGGTAAATGCTCACAGCTGACAACAAAGCGCCCGCTGTGCAGCCACTGACAGTCAAGACTGCTCTCAGTATGAGGTCAGAGCTTTCCATCAGCGGTAACAAAAACTAGGTTACATTCAATGCATGGGAAATAATGCGGTGGAGGCGCTTTCTAAACTCACAAGCGCCTGAAGGAACAAACAGGACAGAGTGGTCAGCTGGTGGACAGCGACAAGGTGCTGAAACAGCCACAACAGAAGCAGATGGGATCTGGTTTATTTGGACTGAAACCTGAGAATATTCTGTTTTGCTGATGCTAGACCTGCTGAGGTATCAGGCTCATCAGGATAGACAATTTCTGTGGCTTTTCCTGAATAAGGTGTGCCACAAGGCTCGACTTTAGGAACCTCATATTTCCCTGGGTTACCCTTCATTGTAATCTGTGCATTCTGAAGGACATTTCATCTCACTAGAAAATATTCATTACTGTATCTTTTTCACCACAAGCTGCACTGCATGGTAGCTGAGTTGGTAGCACTGTTGCCTTGAAGCAAAGCATTGCATGTTCTCACCATGCATGGTACAGGACAAAAATATGCATGTTGGTTTAAAAGAGCAGAAGATTGCAAACATTCTCCTTGTTGTTTTTGAAGAAAACAGCTTGGGTGGTCAAATGTAGCATACCAAAAAGTCTAAGCCATGTGTGACCTGCTTTCTGTGAAAATTAGACGTAAAAAAACATGAGAGAACTTCTGTTCAGAGCAAGGTTGTGATAACACCTCACATGATAGCCACTTCTGTTGTGTCTACATGTTCCAATCCACGTCAACATCAGCAATATTTAAATACTGGGTGCAGTAAAGCTACCGCAGAGCCACGGTAAGCCAAGCCTCTGTTAGCCCCAGCCTGAGCTGTTAGCTTCAGCTTCTAGCAACAGCCTTGTTGAAAGAGAAAAACAAGCAATCCCCACTCAGGTTCCAGGACACACGGGTACTATCCAGACTATAAACAAATGCCAAATAGATCCAGTCCTTCCTTGTTTGTCTGCAACCTTCTACAAGCAGCCGGTCTTTGCCGCTCAGACGGTCAGTTTCCGTTTTTATTTTTGTATTCTACAAAGCCTTCTATGATAGGCTGAATCTCAATGAATAGAAGTCCTTATCTGTGTCTCCTATAAGATTTGTGCTCAAGACATACTTATTAAATCTTCTCTAAGGGGCCTGACAAAAAGCTCACCTTGAAATCTAGACCAACCATAGCAGTAGCAAAGATTTTATTTTGCAGGTCCGTCTAGCCATGCTCCATTATAACTTCAGCAGGTCTACCATTACCCCAAACTATTTATGTTGGGCCAATCACGGTTGTGATTCCCTCCAAGCAACACAGACGCAAGTGATTTATTTTACGGGTTTATTGGACGTCCTTTTGTTGTGGACCTCTTCTGTGCTCTTTACCTTAGACCTCCCTTAAACCGTGAAACTAAATATACAGGATATTACAATTAAAACATGTACAATAATGTGCAACAAAATAAAGACAAATAAATACCTCGTTGGCTGTTTTGCTTAAAACACAAAGGGAATCCATCTGTCTTCCTTTTAGTCCTTTCATTAGTTATTCCTTTGGCAAAGAATTGGATCTCAGTCCGTTCTTAGCTAGCTGCTTGCCAGCACTTCATCCAGGTTCTGTCTGTTCCTCACACCTGGCTTGTGTTCATCAATTAAGGGTGTGGCTGGCAGAGCAGCTCATGTAGCTTTTCAAAATAAAATTACAGGAAACACAACCAACCCAGTGTCTTACAAATGGGAAAATAAATAAATGAAGAAATAAACAGCAACAGCAGTTACAACAGTGCTCTATGTTTTCAGAGAGATGTTGGGCAGGCTAAGCATCAGAGCTGCAATGGAGAATAAACTACAAAGATGGTGTTGACTCAGGAACATTGCTCATTTTAAACAGATCTGGAGTCAACCATTGGACAAATTAGATTTAAGCTTTTCTTTGAGACATGAGCAGATATAAGCAGAAAAGTTGTTTACTTGAAAAAGGATGTATTTGCTTCTTATTGTTTTTCTATTGTGTATGGTAGACAGTAGTGAGGAGGTAGAGCAGGTTGTCCAGTAATCGGAAGATTTTAGGTTTGGTCCCGGCTCCTGCAAGAGAATGCTGCTGTTGTGTCCTTGGGCAAGACACTTAACCCTCTGGTGGTGGTTGAAGGGACTGCCGGTGTTGGTGGCGTCACTTCCTTTTATCCGTGGGCAGCAGAGGACGATGTTGCCCTCTATTGATGACACACAAGAGCAGCAAAGCAAGAAACAGAAAGTACAATCACAGTACAATAAAGAAATCAGGCATAACAGACCGCTGCACACAGGAGAACCATGTAATGGACTGGGACAGAACAAGGATCATAAACACAGAGCAACTGAAGTACAAAGATGGATCAAAGAAGCAATAGACAAAGGAGACGTGGACACAAAACCATGAACAGAGACGATGGAGAATTCACGTTGGATCACGCGTGGGACAGTGTCATCAGCAAGGAGGTCACGGGCAGAAGAGGGCGACATCGTCTTCTGCTGCCAGCGGATAAACGGAAGTGACGCCACCAACACCGGGGAACACTGATGATGGCTAAAATCGCTAGCCGAAACATGTAAGCTAAAAAAAAACTATGTTTTTAATAAGTTGTGTATAAAAAGAACAAAGTAATAGAATGTGTTATGTTGTTGGTTCAATAGCGTGTGGAGACAGTTTGAAAGACAACTGTAGATTTTGCCTCTCAACTTTGCTCTGTCTATGGGTCGTGGCCCGACTATACACCCTCAGGATGGCTAGCCAGGCAAACAAAAAACTACAGACTGAGCAGAATGTCCAACATCACTAATAAGTCCTCCATGTGTTGTTTTTGTGTCACATTCAGACCACCTCACAACACTACTTTAGTGTCAGGTACACATCTCCACACACTTTGTGTAGGGCTGCTGCCCTGCTAGGGTGAGCCCACCTGCTACAGCCATTTCTCAGTGGTAATGGGAAAACCACTCACAGCAGAGCCAGTTCGAGCCTCGTTGAGTAGTAGAAATGCCCCGTTGGTCCCCACTCCCTTACCAGCGGCACATCATGGCTGTAACACACACATAAGAGAGCCAGCAGTACACCCGTGTGGCCCCAGCCGGTTCCTGATGTCACATGATCAGGACCTACTCATCACACATCTGACAAATAAAGGTCTCTAAGTTCAGATGCTCTCCCTCTGAGTTTTAAAGCTCAACTTTTTTAATTACTTCTGATTGGTTTGGTTTTACTGTTTCTGTTTTGCTGTGAATTCATTTATCTTGGAAGATAGATTTTCACTGTATTTACAGACTTTTATGAGTGCCACAGCATTTCATTTCAAAGTGAACCAATCAGAACTTTAATTTGCTGCACAAATTTAACCAAATTAGGCATTCAGCCCTAGGTCTGCACCTTAAAATAGTTCAATTTGTTTTTGCATCATATAAAAAAGGTCTTTGTTTTCTTTACGGGCAGTTTAGATAATGAAAGTTGTATTTTTTTTTTCTCAACAAGATCAAATCAAAAGCAAACAAGACTCTGACAAGTGGCTTTAATTAGGTGTTTAAACTGGTGAAAGGGGATTATTAGTTTTTACAGCAGCGTGGAAGCACCATGTAGCACTGTGTTCTCCTGCAAAACTTCAAAGAAACAAAAAGGACACACATAGTTTTATTCATGATAACCTGATGATGCTCAGATGCCTTAATGATGGCTGGTCTCCGTCTGGCTCAGCTTCTCAGCGGGAGCTATCGAATGACATGGAGGAGAGATACAAGGCTAAAAACACTCTTTCATCTGCTCAGTAACTACTTCCCCCCTGACAATGTCTCTCCTGCTCCCCTTCTTTCAGATTTCCCTCATCAACTTGAGATATTGAAAAAACCCATTAGCACACAAACACAGCTGCACACATAAAACATCTGTTTAAAAGAAATCCTTCCAATCTGGCTCATGAATGTGTAATGGCCAGTGGATTTCTGCCAAAGTCAGTGCCAGTAACAGTGTGTTTACTGTAGTTCCTCACTCCTTTAATTACTTTCTGTTGAGAAACCACCTGCTGTTCAGAGGGCTTGGATGTCTGCCTGCAGGCTCGCTCATGACCGTGAGAAACTGGCTTGTCTCACCACTCTGACATCTGCTTCTCACCAGCTAACGGTCCTACCTGAGCTGCAGGGTCTGCTCTGTGTTATTGGAATGGGTCAGAGCCGCTTTGTTCATAATGACATCGGCCTTGGGTGTCAGAGTGCTTGTGTCCAGCCTTTTGAGTCTAGGACGCTTTTGGAGGACATGTCCTATGCAGCTTTTTGTTTGTCTCCCCAGCTGCATCCAGTTTCAGTTTCTGCAGACCAGCTGTGGAGTACAGGGCTCTGCCTGAGGACATCAAGCACCAGCTGAGTCGACGGACAGGTGGGAACCTAACTTGGCACGAAGGACGTGGACAGAAGACAGCAGGAGGAAGAACAGTGAAGCTCCTGCAGCAGCCAGGCTCAGAGGCCTTTCAGGTATTGAGTGTGACTTCAACAGTTCAAACAGCACACTGCTTCATGGTGGGATTATTTTATCTTCTCTTTCAGAAAGGGGAGATACATTTCTGCTTCTTTAAGCAAAATCAGGCTGGGTGGAGTAGAAGGGGAACTAAAACTCACTTGGATCTGGCATGTGAGTAGAGGTAGTTATGGAGTCAGAGGCAGAAGATGAATGTATGAGAACAAGTTTTTGAGAGATCTATGAGCACATATCAGTCTCTTTGTGGTCTGTAGAGAAACTCCATGTTTGGGGGATGGAGGAGGGGTACCACTGAGGCTGAACAACACCAGAGGAGGAATGGAAACACCTTACAATGAAAACACCTTACAAAACAGCCCACTAAATAACCACACGTCCAATCAAGCAGTCTTTTACAGTCAGTTCAGTGGATCGAAACACTGTTTCTCTCCTCTCCATAGAAGTGAGGAGAAAGTGAATGAAGCTAGAAAAGAGTTGCAATCATAACATCTGTAATAGTTTAATTAAATTGAGGGAAAAAATGAACAGCTTTAGACCACTGTGTCACGTTGTGGGTTGGAGGAGTTGGACCCAATGTGCAGATACCCAGAACGACACGAGGCAGGAGAGGATGCAAAGGAAAACGTTCTTTATTAAGAATGACGTAGCCAAAAATCCTAGAAACCTATGAGGGCATGAAGCCAGAAACCTAGAGCTCGTGGTGGGGGTGGGGGACGACAACAAACAACGCTGACAAGGACAATGGACCAACAACACATTGAGAAGCAGACAGGGTTTTACACACAGGGGCAGGATGATTGGGAGATGAGCTGCAGGTGTGTGGGGAGAGGGAAACCTGGTGAAATCTATTTACTAATCAGGGAGAGGAATCAAAGCTGAGGAGGGGAAATAAAACATAACCTATGAATAATAACCAAACCTAAAGACTAGAAGAACAAGACAAATAACTAATGATCCAAGGAGAAAGGGAGAACTAATAAACCAGTGGGGAAGGACCAAGGAAGGAACCTAGAAGAAAACCTGAACCTATGAAAACTACAGGGGAAAAACTAGCTAGATAAATATAAACACAAAGAAAAACTCAAGAATGAGTGAACCTGGGAAACCTGGTGGGAGCTGGAGACAAGGGGCACAGGAAGCTAAGGGGAACACTTAAAGGTATAGCAATCGATCTTTTACTTCCGGGTGGATCACGTCAACCATTGGTCCGCATAACTGTCAATCATTCTGGCGAAGCCTTTGCCTAAGTCCGTCGTACGTGCTCGCCCCTGGGTCAGTTTTCTCCTTGCACATGCACACTCTTTTTTTCTCAAATGGTTGCGCACTTTTATCTCAACGGGTTCCTTTACTGCCATTGATGGCAAAATTCGTCATTTGCATTTTTTTTTACTGTTTGAGCATCAGAACGAGCCCCCCGTGCTGAGAGAACAAACATCTCAGCCCTGAAGCCGATCTTCATCCGCATATGTCACACGTCACGTGATCAGGAAGCAGAACATCCATGTGTTAGGAGCTCGTTTTGGGCCGTTCCTGTAAAAAAGGTGAGGCGCGAACCGGAGAAGCGTCTGCCGATCACAATTCGACAACAGATTATGAAAGAACGGATAACGCTCGAAACATGCGGATTCTTCCTGATGTAAGAGGTGAGTCTCTTCTTTGTTTTGGCGTCGACATCATCCTAGCGCGCAACGCTCTGTGACTCTTAAAAAAACAGTAAAGACGGTGATAAACGCTGGCAGCGAAGGCCATTAGTGATCAGGAAATGGCTGGCAGTGAATGAGTTAAGGGGAAAACCTGGAGTGGGCTGGGGAACACAAGGAGACACATGAGGAACACAAGGAGACACATGAGGGGAACCTAGGGCCGGAGAGCACATGAGGAGGGACGCAGACCTTGACAAACTGCCATGGGTCAAATAAAAGTAAATGCGGTTAGCTTGTGATCAGAGTCAGACGATATTCAAATTAAGTATTTCCACTTTGAAATGCAAAAATTAGAATTAGTTGCTTGTTTTTGGTGCATGAACCAAAAAGAAGCAAGCAACAAACATTTCTGGGTCTTAGATCCATTCCAGTTTCCAAATAGGAGAAATGTAATAATAGCTGATGATTAATTCTGTTTTTTGTCACTTGATGCATTTATTTTCTCTTCCTGACTAACTGATGTGATTATCTGAAATTCCTGTTTAGAGACGGGAGCTTTTAGCTCCATTTGTGACTCCAACATGTTCCACCGCCTCACAAGTAGCCTGTAAAAGCTCCGAAAACTGGTTCTATGTTTTTTCCATCAGTTTTGAAAAATGCTCCAGCACATCCCACAGTTTGTGATCAGAGATCCGTGTCTTGTGTGACTCCAGTCTCACCACAGCAGCTGTCTCGGCTCTCACTGCTGTGTAAATTATTGCCTTCCTGCAACAACTGACCATACTTCAGATGTTGGTCATTTCCCCCATTATTCCTACAATAAGTTGTCAGATTTGAACAATCTGAGCCTTTCAGTTGCAAATTCAAGCCCTTGTAGTTGGCTTCAGACATGTACCTCATTATATCAGTTACACTGCAGCTGTTTAGCATTTCCTTGTAAATCCCACCAGCTGCATGGCCTGACTGACATGTTTCTTTGTCAGGACACATGCCGTGTTGGTAAAACTGTAGAACAAGCACCATGGTAACACCAGAGGACAGATGCATGAAGTCAGTGTTGTACAAGAGAAACTTAAGCAGTAAAGTACAATCAATCAGAACTCAGGATTAGACAAGACAGCAGTGTGTGCTTACTGTCAACACACACACACACACACACACACACACACACACACACACACACACAAATCTAGTGTAAATCAATGCTTTACGAGTCAAAGGATAGCTATGATGCTCACGTTCTGAGATGATGATGATGATGATGATGATGATGGTGATGATGATGATGATGACGATGTTTATTATTATTATTATTATTATTATTATTAACAATCATAAAATAATAATAATAATAATACAGGTATTAATAATAATAATAATTATTATTATTATTATTATTATTATTATTATTATTATTAATTATTATTATTAGTCAATTTTTATTTGCAGATCATGTGGGTGATAACAACTCTAGAGTTTAAAGGCATAAAAAGACGAGTCCATCTCAAAAGATGTTATAGGTTTTGAGAATGTAATCAAGTTTAACTGACTTTCAGATATTAACATTCTTTTTTATTATTATTTTACTATTTGTTATTGCTATCAAACTGGTCTCACTGAATTTTCTATTTTGATTTACTACGTAATGTAGTTTATTTTTGCTTATTTTTGTGTTTTTCTCAGTTAGCACCAGAGAACATCCGTCAGTCACAAATTCAATCTGATTAGAGGAACTGATTAAAAATGTGTTGTCACTGTCCTTGCTGCACATTATCAGCCATTTTTATTCTGAGATGTCTACAGAAAGTCTGCTAGAAAAGCAAATTAGGTCTAGAAAATGTGTCCGGTCATCATCTTTTGTTGCAAATGGACACTTTGTTAACAAAGAATGGAAGCTGCTCTCTCCCCAGCGGGACGGTGGCTTTCACAGCCTTTCAACTCAGCTTTAAATAGTATAGGCTGTGTGTGTGTGTGTGTGTGTGTGTGTGTGTGTGTGTGTGTGTGTGTGTGTGTGTGTGTGTGTGTGTGTGTGTGTGTGTGTGTGTGTGTGTGTGTGTGTGTGTGTGTGTGTGTGTGTGTGTGATCGTATCCAGTCAATCACTGTTGTTACTGGATAGTGAACAAAACACTCTTTCTCATTTTCTCATGTGAAGCGCAGACACATTAATGTCCAGCAGCCACTTTGTTCCATTCTAAATGAAAGCGTCTTATTATCTGATGCAGCTCTGTCTGCTCACAGAGCCAGTGTTGTGAACAGTCCATTTCTGCTGTGAACTGGCCTCATTTAAAGCCCTTGGTTACAAGTCAGAGCCCACGGCTTTGTTTCCAGCCTGTGAAAGGAGCTGAGGCTAAAGCTGCAAACAGAACTGGGCTGGGCTGATAACAGAATCAGACGCAGCGCTTTGTTTATTCACTCTTTTCCTATATTCAGTACACATAATGTTCTGCTTGGTTCACTTTTGTCTCAAGAAACGTAAACTTTATCTGAGACTTGGGATCAGCATTTGGGATCAGTATATTTAATGCTGCCTTTTCTTTAAAAGTCATTTTATTCTCCACGCCATTTTGCTCTCTTCCACATAACCGCTGTTCGCTGTCATTCCTGTAGACTCTGAGCAACACTAATCCACAAATCTGAGGCCTTGCATTTTTTGGAAGAATATCGCCCTGTGCTTCAGAGCCAGAGTGCATCACTTAGATCATCTTCAGGTGAAAGATGCTTTGGGTAAATATTTGAAAGAACTTTATGCACATTGCTTGTACAGTCTGTTAGCATTCAGAAAATGTGTTGTGAGCGAATTTCAGAATGAAATTATAAAGCGGGATGTGTAAAACTAACACACTTGCAGCCATTATTATGATCGTAACCAGAAGAGCTTGTCCTCCGCTGACATTCTGGTTACGCTGGTTAGCCTATCGATCATCTGCGTTCTGGTTGATGAAAGGACTCGGACCATAGAGTTTGTTGGTTGATTTTATTACCAGATTCTGTGAAAATGAAATGAACAAAAATAGTCTTTAAAATGCAGCTTTTACACACACACACACACACACACACACACACACACACACACACACACACACACACACACACACACACACACACACACACACACACACACACACACTATTCAGTAGTCCTCTTTTCATAGGCAGTCTTGTGCCAACTGAGAACAGTACAGAGCTGGCGTCATCGTAGAGGGCGTTCTTAAAGTGACAGTACGAAAGTTAAGGATACTAAATAAGAGGTAAACCAAAATAAGTACTGATCAATATTAATCAGGATTTGGTGAAGTTTCAAAACCATTATAAGCAGAAATAAAAGCTTACTTTTCAAAATTGTTACATTAACTTTGGCTAGCTGTAACAGATATCTTGAAGCAGGTTGAGATTAAAAGTTAATCACCTCTATGTCCATTCAGTGATTCTTTTCCTGAAAGTTTCATTAAATCCAAACTGTGGTTCATGAGTTTTTTTTGCAAACAGACGAAGAGTCTGACCTTTCAGTGGTGGGCGATAATGAAAAGTAATTGTAAGGACCCGGAGTAATCAATACTCTTATTCGTTTAAAGTATAAAAGGAGAATGGTTGCTCTCTGAAACAGAAACCCGACTTTTATCTGCTGCAGCAGCAGGAAGCATTACAAGTTGGAGAGAAGCTGAACTTGCTAAATTTTTAAACCTGATTTGCTCATCAAAGGCGCCATTTGATCACTGCTCCACGGTTTTCCGTTCGGAACATCTTCAAGATTAACATCAATTAAAACCATGAAAGTCACACTGGGCTTGATTCCTCTTTCTGCAGCCATTTCTGTTGCAGAAGGTGCAGCTGCTGCCTGTTTGCTGGTTTGCTGTGTGTTTGATGTGCTCCCACATAAACCCATGCTTGTTGTGTGTGTGTGTGTGTGTGTGTGTGTGTGTGTGTGTGTGTGTGTGTGTGTGTGTGTGTGTGTGTGTGTGTGTGTGCTGTAATGAGTTAGAGGCCTGCTCTCGTTATCATGTCAGACTCATCTTGTCACTTCTTTCTGTGTCCTCATCTAAACAACAGCATGAGCACCTGTGTGCAGCAGCGTTAGGCACTAATGAATCAGCTTTTGATCATTGAGGCAGATGTTTATTAAATATTCTGTTGGTGCAGAGATTTCACTTCCCAAGCAGGGCAGAGAAAAAAAGCTGGTGTTTATGGATCTGAACACATTACATCAAGGATGTGATGCCACATGGCACCGAATAACATAAAAGGGTAAAAGCTATGTGAGAGCGCTTTCATTCATCTACTTTTTACTAAATCTACACCAAGTGTGGTTTTTCTAGTTACATTTTAATAAGATTTAATCCTGCAGTTAACTAATACTGTTATAATGATATAATATAATCATGCAATAGGTGGGAACTGTGATTTAGTGATGCTTAAAGTGAGAGTATGGTGGCAGTTCTAGTGTTAAAAGTGTGCAAAGTGATTTTTCCCCTTTTCTGCATGAACACAATATTAAAATGTCTGGCATTCATTCTGGCAGATGAAAAATAAATAGATAACCTAATAGGACTGTGCAATAAATGATGTTTGTGCAAAAAGTAGTGAAGTCAAAATTTGTTCATTTCGACTTTAGAGTGGACATATGATTTAAAAATTGCCATTTGCAGCCTTTTGTGCTGCCATGTGGGTCTCTACTGCCCCTGACTCCCTCTGCTGCTGGAGAAGCAGCACCTCTGCTCCGAGTACTTCGCTTTACTCTGAAGGTCTCCAGTCCTCACAGGCACAGAATCAGCACTAGGGAAAGCTGGACAGTTCTCAATAATTATAGACCATTTTACAATTACCTGCCTAGATCAGATTAAGAGTCTTTGTGTCATTCATTTCAAATTCAAACTGAAAATATTTCAACAGTCCCTGAGGGAAATTAAATGTTTTGTAACTCATTCTTGCAGACAATGATAAAAAGATTTAAATGACAGTGACAAAAATGATCTCATATTAGTTTATGTTTTTCAAAGTGTTGTTATAGTTGGTCTGCTGCTGAAGCCTGTAGATAAACTTCAGCTGGTCTAAAACTCTTGCTGCTCGTGTCATGATGAAGCACCCTCCTCTAATCAAGTCACCTCTTTTATCCAGCAGCTTCGTTAACTACTGATCAACTTCAGGATCAATTATAAAATATTACTTCTCACATATGAGGCCATTTCATGGCCTTTCCCCATCATACATCTAACAGTCCTGTGTCTGCACCCTCCTGCATGCCCAGATCCTCAGCTTCCACCAGCCTGAACAGTCCCCCTGCTCGTCTGGTCACCTAGGACCGGTCCTCTGCTCCATCTCGGTGGTATTCCTTATCAGCTAATTTTAGGAATACCATTCTCTTCAACATTTCAAAGCTAAACTCGAAACCCACCTGTTCAAGATTGCCTACTCATTGTAATTCAGTATTTTATTCTTGTTTTACATTTGCTATTCATTAACTGTATTTGTTTTTCACTGTTGTGCTTGTTTTTAATGTTTTGAGTCCCTTTACTGAAAGGTGACCATGATTGTTTTAGAAAGGAGCCTAAACTAAAATGTATTATTAATATTTTATTATTAGGTTAGAACAAATAAAGATGGCAGAAGGAGGGCAAAACCCAACAAAGATTTTACTGTATTGACCCAAATAAAGGACGAACCCCCTTTCCAAAGTTAATCTTTGGGAAAAGACAAAAAAAAAAACACTTTTGAAATGAACTATTTTTATTGAAAATACTGAACAAATACTGAGCAAAATTACTATTTTAATGAAAACCATCAGAGCTTTGCTGACATGTGAATTCAAAAATGAGGTTTTTATTTAGACAAACTCTGCATCACTGTACTCACTCATGCTGCTGCGGTCCAGGTGTACCATCAGATCGCTACACCTGCCAGCTCCTCCCATTGAACGTCATCCTCACTGCCAATGCATCCATGCATGCAATATTTGACGCCTCTGCTGATCGTCAACTCAAAATTTGCATAACTCTGCCTTGGTAGCTTGTTCACTTGCCCCACATTCGGTCCACACTGTTCCGGACCTCTCGTCTGTTCTGACTTTCCGTGCTTACTCGTTGAATATTCCTACCGCAGCGTGTTACAACAGCTTCAGTCTCGTTTACAGTATAGTAACATGCTTATTAAGCATGGTTGGTTTTAAATAGATGATATTACGCAAAAATACAGAACTGTATTATAATAGCAAAAATATACAGTGTTAGTCGTGATTTTATTTCTTAAAAAGACCATGTTTGTCATGATTCAATGAATGACGGTAAACAATGGGAGAAAATTCTTCTTTACAGTATAATAACGGTATTTTATAAGCTATCAACAAGCTAACTTTCAGGTAAACATGCAACAAGCAGTAATATAACAACTTCCAGAGTTAGCACGTCTCCTCAGGTAAACAGCCTGTGACAGTCATCCGTATGCGCATTTCCCCAAAGTATCATGACGAGTAGCACGGATAGTCGGAACACCGGTCGAGTAATGACCCCAGACAAATATCAGCATGTGTGAATGCTTTGACCCTGATTATATGACGACCCCACAATTTTAAAATGATTTTCATGAAAAAAAATCTCGTCCTGTATTTGGGTCAGTACAGCGTTTCAGAGAGCTCTTTTGTTTTTTAAATATCAATGCTCTTGAAGAAAACACGTTTTTTGTTTTTGTCACATCAGCTCCTGCAGCAGCTCCCCTCTGCTTCTAAAACAGTGCTGTACCTCCACGTTTTCATGTGACTGAAGGAGGATGTGGAAAATGAAATGTAATTAGCCGGTGTCTGCATGTACTGTAAACTGTCCGAATGAATTTTACTGCACCTCTTCATAAAGAACAGTTTTAACTCTGCAACACTGGTGGGAGTTCCTCTGATGAACTGTGATGTTGAATAGTAAAAGTTGTTCTAAACTAAACTTTTAGATTCTTGTAACATTTCTGTTGGTCTTGTTATTCTGCAGTACCGCTCCTGTGACTACTATGGAATATACCACACAAGCCCGACCCAGCCCAGCCTGATCCGACCTGTCGTGCTTTGGACGCAACAGGATGTCTGCAAATGGCTGAAGAAACACTGTCCACACAACTACCTGACCTACGTGGAGGCGTTCTCCCAGCATGCCATCACAGGTAAACCCACATGAGGAAATAAAAACAAGTATTGAAGACGAAAAAGAGTTTCTGACCTCTGTTTTTTCTCTACAGGCCGTGCATTGTTGCGCCTAAATGGGGAGAAGCTGGAGAGGATGGGTTTAGTACAAGAGACTCTTCGGCAGGAGCTACTGCAACAGGTGCTGCAGCTGCAGGTGCAGGAGGAGGGGCGCAACCTCCAGCTGCTCAGCAGAGGTGAGGGGTGATATCTGACTCAAGTTGTTCTAGGGTGGGAATGCAGAAATGTTTGCAGCATTTGCTGCAGAGTCCTTGCGTAGTTAGTTCCTGAATCAAAGCATTTACTGCAGCGTGTTCTCTTCTCTGCTGACCTGTTTATGTCTGCACTCACTTGTTGCTACTGTGGCAAAAATACGTGACATCAACAAAAAAATAAATAACAAAAATAAAAACTGCAGATGAGTAGCTACATACAGTGCAAAAAACATTGCAATTTCCTTTTTGTTCTCTTTGTATCTTGTCTCCTGTGAGACTGAGATATCTCCCCCTAAATGTCCTTGCTCTGGTGTCCAGCTGTGAGAGCTTGTCTCCAGCACAGAATCTCCTGCTGGGACGAACACGAACGAACCACATCTGCCGGAAAAGTCTAAACCAAAACAGCTTTCCACTCTGACATTTTAAGAACTGTTTGATCAGGTGTTTCAAAAAAGCAGGCAGGATAGCACTTCAAATGGTGGATGTGGTTCCTAAACAAGAAGGTTGCCCATCATACAGCCAAGGCCCAGAGTCCTGAGAAAAACAACAACTTATTTTTAATTGTTACTGAGTTTGCTGTCTCCGTTTTTGTGATGGATAACTGCATAAACTCCAGGATGTTCCACAGAGTGATCAGATAAAAAGTTCTTCTTTGCCATGAAAGTGAAGAACGGTACCTAAACATCCTCCCAGAGGAACTATTTATCTTTTTCTGGCATAAAACAATCAGGCAAACAGCTGTGCCTACAGCTTCACTGCCCTGAAAGCTCTTGTACTTAAAAATATTCAGATCCTTTGGCCTCAAATTAGCTGAAAATGAATGCTGGAACAAAAAAAAAACATGTGAGAACAACGGAAAGTTGTGTCTTCTATTTGTGTGTATAGTTTGACATTTAACAATATTTTGACATTTTAGGCTGTTTTCTGACTACTATGTTCAGGGAGGCTGCATTGGTTGCCTGGCAACAGCACACACAAATCCTGATTCACAGCAGATGGTTGTTTTCATACACTGGAGTTGGCAAACAAGGTGTGACTGTTTGGAGGATTTAGTTACTTTTGTGCTGTTTCCAGTCAGTGGACTGAAACAACCAGCTGAGGGCTGCAGCCTCCAGCCAGGAGATGATCTCTGATATTTAAATGCATCGATACTGTGATAATTTGGGATCCTTTTGCTTTTTTCAGGTTCTTTTGGGAAGATATCTTAGCTGGAAGGAAATGGACACTGTGGGATATCAGGATGAACTCATAAAAACTCAAATGTGGGACAAATACATCAGCCAGCTGTGATCTCCAGAGTGATGTTGTCAACCGGACTTTGGCAGCGTTCTGTTCCATATGATAAATTATCTTTTTACGGACTGTGAACTGTGATGGGATAAAAAGCAAGATGACAATCTTCATCAGTGTTTTGCACAGTTGTATGCTTGGTTAATTAAAGCTGGCGGTCTAAATCAGGGGTCTGCCATCTTTGTGACTGAAAGAGCCAATTTACCACTTCTCATAAATAAGCACCGCTCATCAAAGTTACTTTTTTCTTTTAGTGTCAAATACAAACTAAACAGGTGTGGACAAGAAAAGGGGAAATGTTCTTGTTCAGAAATGTTTAGAATTATTTATTATTTTCCCATTTTTGTTGACAATTTGTAAAAATTTCCAGTTAGACATAAATATAGCATCAAGATGCACAACACAAACCAACATGGACCTGGAACTAAGTCACTCTGTCAGAAGGTTGCCTGGTGGTGTGGGGGCCCAAAGCAGTTGCCTAGTTAGCATATGCCTTGGGCTGGCTCTGCATCTTGTTAAAGGTGATGTAACACTTGTTCCAAACAAACTAGGCCAGCTAGCTAGCTGGCTTACACCAACACGGTCCCAGAACTCTCACCCCTCCCATCAGGTATAATCATTAGGCCGCGCCCCTCTGGATATGCGAACGTGCTCTGCCACGGTGAACAACACAAAGCAGTACACCGGTCGCTATTCACGTTAATCAATATGGCGGAGTCACCGGTAGGTGAAAAATAAACAATATAAACATCCAACTTTAATAACTTGTTTTAACTTAGATTTACTAAGAAATCACAATGTAACCATAGACACATTGCTTGTTGTGTGTGTGTGTGTGTGTGTGTGTGTGTGTGTGTGTGTGTGTGTGTGTGTGTGTGTGTGTGTGTGTGTGTGTGTGTGTGTGTGTGTGTGTGTGTGTGTGTGTGTGTGTGTGTGTGTCTGCTCTGTCTTCTCGATCCCCAGTGAGTCGTGGAGGATGGCTGCTTATACTGAGCCAGGATCCTCTGGAGGTTTCTTCCTGTTAAAAGGGAGTTTTCCTCTCCACTGTCGCTATATGCTTGCTTAGTGTGAGGATTGCAAGTCACTGACACTAGTCAGTGACTTGATGCAATTTGCTGGGTTCCTTATATAGGAAACATTTTTTTTCTGATTGGCTTAATGAACTGACCTGAATCGGAATGTTTATTATGTAAAGTGCCTTGAGATGACTTTTGTTGTGGTTTGGCGCTACATAAATTAAATTGAATTGAACTTATTCATATGGTAACGAAGTATGTTTTAAAATGTTAATTTATTGATTATTTTCAGTACAAAGAGTAATAAAAAGCATGGTAGCCTGCTTGTAAGCTACTGCTTACTGCTTGTTTTGTCTGAGTTTATGTGCGTCTCACATGGATAGACTTCATTTCCCACAATCCCTCCGCGCGTGAGGAGGAGCCGTCATGGCTGGGAGCTGCTGATGCGGGACCCCGACGGTTGCAGAGAGGCTGAAAACTATGTCTTCCCGTTCAGACAGGTACACGATCCTCTCAGAGACCTTAGACGCCTTTAAGTCATTTATTCTGGGGGGAAACGTCACGTTTGATGTCTTCATTATCATCTCCAATGCGCCGCAGCGCCTCAATCTGTGATGTAACCTACCGCGCACCCTCCTCTCGCTCAGCTTAAGCTAACAGCACATAACCACAGCTCAGCTAAAGCTCCAAAATTTTTACATCAACATCAACAAACGTGGAGAAACATCGACTTTATTGGGAGGTGAACGGGATGACGTAAAACCCTGCGTCACGCGAAACCTGCTTCTATTTATCACCTGAAAAAATCATACCTGTTCGATTATAAACTACAACTAAACTATCTTCTCTCCTAAGCTTTCAGTGCATCGCTAAAAATAAAAATATATCAAATACTGGAAATACTTCCGGCTCTGTAAGACACTTATGGAGTCCCTCTAAGCTCAACTGTTTTAAAATAAAAGGTTTATTATCTGAAGCTGACAAGTGGAGTTATAGCAATGAGAAAAGTCACTTTAATCGAGAGTAATTAATCATTTGATGTGGTCGATAAGCTGACACTAGCTGTGGAGTTCATTATGCTGCCTCAGAACAAACCCAAATTAGGATTTAAAGCAAAATGAACTTTAGATGAATGTATCTGTAGGTTTCCCTCTCCTAGAGTCCTGATGGAACTATGGCGGAGTGTAATTTTGTTCACCTTTAACCACAGGTCTTGAGTAAGACAGTGGTGGACATGTTCTATTGTTTTTACAGGTGATGAGTGAGTTACCATGTGAGACTCTGTCCCTCTTGCTGGATGGTGTCCCTCAGCTGAGAGGACAGATCATGAGAGGTCCACCCTGTCCTCTTTGTGGTTACAGGTGTCTATTAATACCAGCCAAGCAGCTTTTTGCTCTCAGAGTTACAGTGATCCTCTTAGTGTCACACACACACACACACAGACACACACACACACACACACACACACACACACACACACACGGGCAGTAGTCTGGATCGATGGGCAGGTTTTCAGATGAATGAAAGCAGAGCGAAAACCAACCCGTGATTTACACCCCATCACTGTTGAGGGCCAATTGTTGTTTTAGAGAAGGTTGCCACGGCAACAGGAACCTGGAGGGTAGCAGGCTGTCATCTGGGTCAGACATGACTCTGCTTGATTGTGCCGGAGCCAGAATCTCAGGGTGTTGGTCGCTGAGATCTGACCGCAGGTAAGATCCGGTCTGATCCGTGTGTGTGTGTGTCTTTGTGTGTGTTTGTACGTGTGCGTTGGGTCTGTTCAGAGGTCACAGGAAGTGTATGACATGGGTTAGTGTGGTGAAACAGTGGGGTTGGCTCCCCTGCTGTGGATCATTGCTCAGCACTTGAAACTACAGCAGCTGATGGTGCAAATCACTCGTTAGTGTCTCATTTTGTCTGCACATACAGGAACAAAACATGCAGAGTACTCATTTAGCCAGTAGATGCTCTGCAGTGCCTGGATGTGTGACGCAGAAGCTAAGCTGACTCCTGTTTATATTTGACTGTAAACAGCATGGTGACTCTGATCACGGGGATGTTTCAGAAAACATGGTTTACTTCAGTTTACTTCACCTCCAACAACCTAGAAACACTCTTCTCAGCCTCTCCTACATGACAGCTAAAGCTGGTCTTTAGTGCGTTTAGATAAATAAAAATCATTATTATTCAATGATCTCTGCCAATAAGGTCGCCAAAGCAGAAGAACTGAACAAACGAAACCCCCTCACTGCCATCCAACCAGTTAATCTTCTGTTTCTGTCACAATGTCTGATTCTTCTTGCCTGCTACAGTTTTGGATAAACCAAACAGATCCTAAGCATCAGCTCTAGTAGGAATAGTGTGATGTGACTTTTGGTAACGTATGAGACAAGATATTTATCTTAGCTTCCCATTTGCACACTTGGTGTGAGTACATAGGAATATCCTGGATTTTAATTTTCATTAGGTTCTGCTAAACAAGCAGATGCACACTGGACAGTCTCACTACAGCAACGTTTGCTGTCTGCAGAAAAGACAAGAAAAGGGAGAAAGGTGTAAAGATTTTAGCCCACTGACAAAGTTAATGTCTGTTTTACTACAGAAACTATAATAAAAGCTACAAGTAGGTGGTGCTTTAAAATCAGCAACACCACCAGGAGCATGACAAACCCATTAACAAAATAATAGTTAGATGGGATTTTCAAAGCAGACATCAACCCTGAAATTATTTTTATTCAAAGTGAATTAATTTTTTCCCACCATTTATACAATTAAAGTTTTATGCGGATGTTTACCTTCATCTGTTACTGACTCTAACCCATCAGTCTTTCTGTCTAATAAGTAAACATCTGACCACATACATTCAAGGGTGACAGATTATAAAATGAAGCACTAAAGGTGTCAAAACTCCGGTCCTCGAGGGCCGCTACCCATGTTTTAGTGTTTTCCCTGTTTCAACACACCTGATTTCAATCAGCAGGTGATTACCAGGCTCCTGGAGAGCCTGATGAGCTGCTGCACTTATGATTAAACTGTTGGAACTAATGGGCCATTCCCATCTGTACCGGGTCGGCCCGGGCCGGGTAGCGTAGGTTGTTTACATACCTGGGTGGCCTGGAATTTTTCCGGGCCAACCAAGGCTCATTCTCAGCCCTCTTCTCGAGGGGGTCTGTTTCAAGCCGACCAGGGCCAACACACCCACTGCTGACAGCAAATTCACACCTTCCATTAGAGCAAGCCTCTGATTGGTGGGTAGAATCAGCCCACATGGACTTAAGACAAGGATGTGTGGAATCAACCGGGCCGACTGGGGCTACCCGGCCCGGGCCGACCCGGTACAGATGGGAATGGCCCAAAGGAAACAACAAAAAGAAGCAGCATCCAGGCCCTCGGGGGCTGGAGTTTGACACCTGTGTTGCACACTACTGGCCTCGTGTTGCTGCTTTGGTACCAGTATGTTCTGATTTGCAGTGAATGTCATCTCACTTCTTCGGTTTAGCAAAATTGCACCAAGTTGTATTTGCACAAATTCATGCATATTGTTATTTACACAATTTAACCCAAATAGCTATAGTCTCACATTTCTCTGCACAGTCTTACTATACAGCTTTTTTTCATGGTATGCTCTGGTATGCAGGATAAATGTGCTGTTTGTGGTTTTGCAAATTAAACATAAATGGCGTGAGAGAATGCGTCCAGATACCCCCAGACAGTGTATCCAAGTCAGTCCCAGGTCTTATCCGTTCAGGCATGTCCTCCTGGTTGTTGTGTCTCAGTGGGAGCGGGGAGGACTCGTTGGACCGGCTGCTGCCACACACTGGCACCCATCGCAGGAAGAGCGCTACTTCTCTGAGTAAAACGGAGCCTCCCCTGCTCCGCACCGGCACACGCACCATCTACACCGCAGGACGCCCTCCCTGGTATGACGAGCACGGGGCTCAGTCAAAGGAGGCCTTTGTCATAGGTACAATATGCTGTTTTCTTTGTCTTCCTCTACCTTTGTGCCTAATGATTGGTCGATCTGCTCATATTGCACACATAAACACTTCAGGACAGCCATATTTTAGATACACGCTAGAAATCAGACAATAGATATTTGAAAGGCTGTGTGGGTCTGCAGGGCTGTGTGGGGGCAGCGCCTCCGGGAAGACCACCGTGTCCAATAAGATCATCGAGGCCCTGGATGTGCCATGGGTCGTTCTGCTGTCTATGGACTCTTTCTACAAGGCGAGTAGAACATGCATATTGGTCTTTTTTATCTAGCCTGGCTTATTTTCTGCAGATTGGTCGCATGAAGGACTGAATAAGGATTGTGGTGACAGGTTAGATTAAAGCCAGGCAGAAATAAATCATCTGTTTCCGCCGTCAGGGTTTATCATCAGAGGAGCAGGTCCTGGCAGCAAACAACGACTACAACTTTGACCATCCAGGGGCTTTTGACTTCGAGCTGCTGGTTGCCACCCTGCGGAAACTGAAGCAAGGGAAGAGTGTGAAGATCCCCGTCTATGATTTCACCACACACAGGAGGCAGAAAGACTGGGTGCGGTGGGTTGTAGAGCAAATTTCCACAGAAATCTTAAATAAAATATGCATTCTTGTGATGGTGGAGGAAGTAAAGCAGGCATTCCTGAGGGCTAAATCTTCTAACTTTCCCTTAAATCATCACAAAATATGCAGCAAACATATTCCTGAGGAAGCTGAAGTGACTGTACATGAAGCAACTTTTTCTCATGCAGAAAAACGTGTATGGAGCGAGTGTTATCATACTTGAAGGAATCATGGCTTTTGCAGACAAAGAGCTTCTTCAGGTGAGGCAGCAGGTCTTTCATTTTTTCTGTTTTGAAGAATTCCTCGGCGAAGTAATCAGCAGCTGCTTTACTGAAGGGAGCATGATTGAAGCCCTTTCTTTCTGCAGCTCCTGGATATGAAAATCTTTGTGGACACAGACTCTGACATTCGTCTCGTCCGCCGGCTCAGAAGGGACATCACCGTGCGTGGGCGGGACATTGAAGGCGTCATCAAGCAGTACAACAAGTTTGTGAAGCCGGCCTTTGAGCAGTACATTGAGCCCACCATGAGGCTGGCTGATATTGTAGTGCCTCGAGGTGAGACGGGCTGCCTCCAAAGTACAAAACACAATAAATAAATAAAATTTTATACAATAAAGCACCGAATAAACCTTCAAAGTGTGTTTTGTTTTTCCTTCAATCCAAGGTGGTGGGAACATGGTGGCCATTGATCTGATCGTCCAGCATGTCCAAAGCCAGCTGGAGGAGGTGAGAAAGAGACAAGGGAGTTTGGCGCCACCATGTGTTCAACAGCTGTAACTTACACTTTTATTTCATATGTTCCAGGTTGTTTGTTTGTTTGTTTGTTTTTGAGTACATGACATATAAGATGAGTCAGGACCCAGAGCTGGATCCTGACTCATCTTTGGGAACCAGCGATGTAAATTAGATCCTCTGTTTTCCGTGACTGTTGTGGACTAAAATAGCAGAAGAGTTACTAATAAAGTTCCCAGTTTTTGAAACGCAGCTGTAAATGTTACTTGTAACCTTTGCAGACCAAAGATTTCAATCCTCTCAGGTCTGTTTGACTTGTCCATCTCAGGTGTCCCACTGCTGTGGCATATACTGGGAATATCCATGAATCCCAGATAGAGCCATATAAATCCAAAGCTTACCCATTGAGTTGTCCGTACATCATACACAGCTGCACACAGCTGTACACAGAGTTTCTAGCTTCAGACGGCATCATACAGCAATCAGGGTAAACTGGCCAATCAGCATACACCTCACTGAATATTTGTGTTCTGGCTAAGTGGGTGGGGAAAACCAGTCTAGGGCATTGCTATGGGTGTGTGTTTTATTGTTTATCATTTATCAGGGCTCCTGGGTAATTTTGAGCACGAACAGAGATTCATGTGCTTCATAGCGTCTCAAAGAGCGTTTTCCATTTGTAAAAAAGTTGTAGAATCCCTTAATTTAGCAGCAGTGTGTTAATAATATTAGGTGCATCATATTAAAAATTAAAACTGAAGATTTTTGGGAAATCTTTGTTTAAAAAACCCACAAATGTATTAAATAACTAAACAAAAACTACTTTTTAATCATTTTAAATGAGAAATAAGGACCCAGGTATTACTTAAAGATGATATCTGATGTGCTTTTTCATCCAGGCAAGATCAATAAAACAAACACTAACCAGCAGCTCAAAGGGCCACTTTTCTGTCTCTTATTGAGACAGCTGGGAGCTTTTAGAGTGAATTAAACAAACATAATCTGTCGAACTCTGTTCTACGTCCACCACAGGGCCGAGCATGCTGCAAAAATGTCAAGTTGCATGTTTAAATGTTCTGGATATTTGTAGAATTTGTCCCCCTGTTTGAAAAAAAAAATCATCCAGTTATTTTCCAAACAGAAACTTTGTGAATCTGATAGATTATGTTGTTGCTGAGAAAAAATAATCCCGCAAAGCCTTTTGTTCTGTCTTCTGTCATTTATCTGTCCTTTCCTTGTGTTTTTTTCTCTTTGGTGCAGCGTGAGCTCAGTGTCAGGTACGCTCTGACAGCCTCTGGATTCTGTCGTCACAAATTATTATTATTTTCTTGTCCATAGAACGTGCACGCCAACCTTAATGCCATTTTTCTGTCGCTAAGAATTGAAGTCTTTTCAGAGTTATTTGGTAAATTGTGATATTGAGAGTTAATAATGATCACCTGCTTTGAAAGGCAAACATATGTGTATTTGTCCATTAGCAAAACATTTCCTGAACCAGCTAAAAGGAGGGGCTGCTGGCTCCAGTGCATTCTGGGACTTGTAGTTTTAATGGTATTTAACCATTCACTTATTGTAGAACATTTATAATACTTATCTTGGGAGAAACATGCAGCAGGTTTGGAAGCTTTCTTCAAGTCTGACAAGGTCCAATGAGCTCATCTTAGCTCAGCTAGACCAGCTGGACCATCATGATTCTGTTGCTCAGATGAATCAAGCTTCAAGACTGTTGCATCCTTCAAAAAGACTTTTGTTTTTCTGTTCTGGTCTCTGTTAAGTCTTGTTTCGGTCCCTGAGGTAAACAAGCTCCCTATTCCTTCATGTAAGGTATCCTTTTAGATCATGTCTAAACCAAACAAGCAGCACAGTTTATGTTAGTGCCCACCTTCCCAGTAGTTGTACTCTAAATGTTTTGATTAATCTCTAAACTATCTCTGATTTGAGCATCCTGTCCTGTTCCTCAGGGCTCTCCTGGCATCTGTCCAACAGACACAGCCACTGCCTCAGACTCTCAGTGTCCTGGAGAGCACGCCACAGGTCAGAGGCCTGCACACCATCATCAGGTATCAACACAAGCTCACCTTCAACTCCCAGTCCATTTCACAGAGTCACCAAGCTATTCGTTCGGCTCTCCTGCAGGAACAAAGAAACCAGCAGGGATGAGTTCATCTTCTACTCAAAGAGGTTAATGCGTCTTCTCATAGAACACGCTCTGACGTTCCTACCATCTCAGGTGGGCGGGGTTTCACACCTATCACAAATGCACCTAAAATGTCATGTTTCACACATTTTGAGCATGTATTTTCTACAAAATGAGATGCAAAAGTGTGGGCAGTTAAATATATCATATAGGAGACACACACACACACACAGTGATATTTGAGAAGTGAAACAAAGTTTATAGGATTTACAGAAAGTGTGCCCTAATTGTTTAAACAAAATTAGGAAGGCTCATAAACTATTTTATTCATTCTAAAACCTTTCGAACTAAATATTGGAACTCAAAATTGGTTTGGGAAGCGCAGAGACCCTTGACCTCCATAAACAGGTGAATCCAGTTATAAGAAGGAGTATTTAAGGGGACCTAATTGTAAGTTTCCCTCCTCGTTGAATATTCTCTGAAGAGCAGCAACACGGGGGTCTCAGAACAACTCTCACATGAGCTGAAAACATAGATGGTTTAGGGGAAAGAGACAGAAAGTTGTCTCAGAGATTTCAGCTGTCTGTTTCCACAGTTAGGAACATATTGAGGAGATGGAAGACCAAAGGCACAGTTCAAGTTAAGGCTCCAAGTGGCAGCAGATAAACAGAGGAGAAGAATTATGAGAACAGAGTCAACCCACAGAGCAGCACCAAAGGCCTACAACATCATCTTGCTGCAGATGTTCAACAGTTCTGCACACTTTACACAAGGAGGTGCTGTATGTGAGAGTGATGCAGAGGAAGCCTTTTCTCCTCCCACAGCACAAACTGAGCTGCTTGAGGTATGCTAAAGACCATTTGGACAAGCGAGCTTCATTATTAAGATGCTGTGGACGGATGAAACTAAAACTGGTTCATTTGGGCACAACAAGTGGTGTTATGCATAGAGGAAAAATAACACAGCATTCTTAGAAAATTCACCTACAACCTACAGTAACATGGTGGTTCCATCATGCTGTGGGCTGTGTGACCAGTGCAGGGAATGGGAATCTTGTTAAAGTTGAGGAATTCAGATTCTGGCGACCAGTGTCCAGGAATCGGTGATAAAGCTGAAGCTGAACCGGGGCTGGATCTTTCCACAAGACAAGGACCCTAAACACTGCTCAGAATCTACTAAATCGTTCGTGCAAAGGAACAAGTTCTGGAAAGGCCATCTCAGTCCCCAGACCTGAATATTATTGAAACTCTGGGAGTGAAAGGGAGCTGTCCATGCTTGGAAGCGTCAGATCTGAATGAACTAGGGATTTTTTGTAAAGAAGAATCTTCCAAAAAAACCTTCAACCAGAATCCAGACTCTCATTTGAAACTGTAGGAAGTGTTTAGAGGCTGTTACTTCTGCAAAAAGGGGAGCTACTAAATATTGAGTGAGTTTATTATTTGTGGTGCCCAAATTTATACACCTGCCTAATTTTGTTTAAACATTTATGGCTTACTTTCTGTAAATCCTATAAAAATTGTTTCACTTCTCAAATATTGTATGTGTGTGTGTGTGTCCTATATGATATATTTAACTGAAAAATTCTATCTTAACAACTAACTATTTATACGAGAAGATCATGAAGATTAACAAGACTGCCCAAGTTTCCACATCTCACTTTATGTCAAATCTTGTAAATCTGGTTAATATTCCACAGTCGATTTCTGAGTAGTGATCAAGAGCCGATCCAGAGGGTCAACTATCACATTTTGACAACTGTATTTATATAATTATTTTTAATATGTCCATCCATCAATACTTAATTCATTCATCCTCTAAACATACGTACATATGCACACATATATCATCCATCCATCCATCCATCCATCCATGATAGCTCTGTGCAGAAAGACTACACAGGCGGGATCTAAACTGGCAACCTTCTCAGTTGGAGGAAGCAATATTACCAACTCCACCACTATCTCACCTCTCGCACTGTTTTAAAGATATTATAGTGTGATAAAAACACGACTAAAGTGCAGGTGTATTTAGAAAATGTAAATGTACCGTGAAGGCATCGTCGAGCATGCTCTAAATGCATGCACTGTAATTCTCTACTACATACTCAGAAAAAAGAGAAATAGTGTAATTGACAAAACTGCAGAAATACAAAGCTTATTAAGAAAATGTTAGTGCTTTATTTTTAAAAATGAAAAAAATATGAATCTATGTGAGCAAAGTAAGATCTGTTAAAAGACAAGTTCACAATACAATTGGAGATTGGAGGATCCTGACTCCTAGTGGAATTATTGATAGCTTGTGTTTTGCTCCTTGTGTGAAAACTGGAAATATAACCGGATATAATACATAGTAACTCAAGCATTTACAGTGATTCTCTGCCCTGAATGGCAACATAAATAAATAAGGCTGTAATTCTGTATTGAACCATGTGGTTTATTACAGTTTGTGATGAAACTAACCCCCCTTGTGTGTGTCTTGGACAGGGGTGTGTGGTCCAGACTCCACAGGGACATCAGTACGAGGGCCGCCGTTACAATGGGAGTGGGGTAACTATGTTGAGCTGTTCACCCCTAGCTGCCAGCTTCCTCTGGGGGATATAAAGCCACCCTCACACCTCTTCTTTGTTTCAACAGATCACCGGAGTGTCCATCCTCAGGGCAGGAGAGACCATGGAGCCCGCCCTGAGGGCCGTGTGCAAGGACGTTCGCATCGGGAAGATCCTCATCCAGACCAACCTGGACTCAGGAGAACCGGAGGTAAAAGACACAAGTCAAACCAAGTATCTCCACTGTTTTATTTGGGTTTTTATAATAACTTCCAGCAAAAATGAATTGTTTTTTTCCACATGATGCTTGTCTCCGTGGTAACTACCTGTCTTGTTCCTGTAACCATGGTAACTGGTCTCCTCCAATCCTCCGGCTAGCTGCATTACCTGCGTCTGCCTAAAGATATCAGCGAAGATCATGTCATCCTGATGGACAGCACAGTCTCCACCGGTGCCGCTGCCATGATGGCAGTGCGTGTTCTGCTGGTGGGTGGAGCCTAACGCCATTCTTCATTCAGACCGTGTTTTTGCAAAGATACAAGAGCACGTTTCCTACCTGTGACTTATGTTGGCGTGTGTGTGTGTGTGAGCAGGATCATGAGGTGCAGGAGGATAAGATCATGTTGGTGTCTCTGCTGATGGCTGAACTCGGGGTCCACTCCGTGGCCTATGCTTTTCCCAAAGTAAAGATAATCACCACCGCTGTGGACAAGAACCTGGACCAGTTCTTCCATGTGACTCCTGGTATTGGTAGGCAGTTTAATACACGGAGAAGTTGCACACAAATCTTTTCCTTAACTGGCTACTATGAGTGTGGGATTATAAATGACTCTGAATCAATATTAGAAGAGGAAACAGGATAGAATAGAAATCCCTTCAATGGGGGAAATGAATAAAAGGCTGTACATAGAGCAACAAACTTTAGAAAAAATATAAGAAAAAATACTCAAAAAGGTTCAGTTCAATTTACAACATTTTAAAAGTAGATGATAAAATAGGGTGTAAAAAGGCCTACATTACATGGAGTGATAACATGAATGGAGATGTGTGTAAAGCAGTGGTGATTAAATCCTTACAGCTGCTGGGAGGAAGGACCGGCAGAAATGTTCCTTCGTGCATCTAGGATGCAGCAGTCCGCCATTGAAGGAGCTTTCTGGCTTCAGCTTCATGCATGGAGTGGGACAGCAGAAGCTCAGGGGGGTTGTCTAGTAATCAGAAGGTTGTAGGTTCGATCCCAGCTCTGGCCACAGAATGCTGCTGTGGTGTCCTTGGGTAAGACATTTAACCCACCTTGTCTGCTGGTGGTGGTCAGAGGAACTGGTGGTGCCAGTGTTCAGCAGGCCTCTCTTCTGCCAGTGTGCCCCAGGGTAGATGTGGCTACATTGGCTCATCCCCACCAGCGTGTGAATGTGTGTTTGAAAATGTGAATGACTGATTGTGTTGTGAAGCACCTTGGGGGGGTTGTAGAACCCTAAGAAGATGCTATACAAATACAGGCCATTTATTCATTTATTAATGATAATTGAAAATGAAAAATCAGGAAATGTGAAAGATGAACTGTTTAAGGAGCGCATAACAGCCTACCTCTGTGGAGTAAACAAGGAGCCCTGAATAAAGATATATACCGTGTATATATATATCTATATATATATAGATATATATATAGATATATATATATGTATAGATATATATATGTATATATATACATATATATATAGAGAGAGAGAGAGAGAGAGAGAGAGAGAGAGAGAGAGAGAGAGAGAGAGAGAGAGAGAGAGAGAGAGAGAGAGAGAGAGAGAGAGAGAGAGAGAGAGAGAGAGAGAGAGAGAGAGAGAGAGAGAGAGAGAGAGAGAGAGAGAGAGAGAGAGAGAGAGAGAGAGAGAGAGAGAGAGAGAGAGAGAGAGAGAGAGAGAGAGAGAGAGAGAGCACCATATAGTGAACATTTTAAACACTTTTATCATAGACAGACACATTGAATCCATTGTGAAAACCTTAGGGCTCCTTGGAGGCTTTAACATACTTCACTGTTTCTACAGAACTTTCTATTATATCTGTTCGTTATTTAGAGTTGTGTTTATTTTTAGTTCTGAATCATGACTCACGTTAAAATAGAATGAAATGGTAAATGGTCTGTATTTGATATAGCGCCTTCTAGAGTCCTGGATCCCCCCAAGGCGCTTTACAACACAATCAGTCATTCACCCATTCACACACACATTCACACACTGGTGGGGATGAGCTACAATGTAGCCACAGCTGCCCTGGGGCGCACTGACAGAGGCGAGGCTGCCGAGCACTGGCGCCACCGGTCCCTCCGACCACCACCAGCAGGCAACGTGGGTTAAGTGTCTTGCCCAAGGACACAACGACAGCGACAGACTGAGCGGGGCTCGAACCTGCAACCTTCCGATTACGGGGCGAGCACTTAACTCCTGTGCCACCGTCGCCCCATGAAGAGATGATAATGCTCAGCTAAATATGTAAGTTCAATCTTTATTCTGTGTGCATTCGTTACCTGTTCTAAATAAAAACGGAACAATGGTGTTCCTGGCCTCTGGTCCTTTCAACAGCCAGTAGGGGGCGATTGTCTAGCTGTAAAAACACGTACAGGCTGAAACTTTTCAAACTTGTATTTTTATCTTACTTTGATGCCAGATTTCTCACTTTTTGTGTTGTGATGGTGTCAGGGCAATTAAAGATGGCTGAATCAAGACTAATCAAACTGGCAACTTATGATGAGAACCATAAAATACACCTCTATGCCCCAGCAGTGATACTTTTACATATGGATTCATTTCCAAGCATCAGCGCTCCTGAAATAACTATTTTGGTCCAAATGAACTGTGTTTGAACATCCAGGCTCCCGTAGCAGCTCTTCTCTTCTTTTGTAGCAGCATGCCCTCTCCAACGTTTCAAATGAAATAGGCCGTGACATCTCACCTGATTAAACACCTTAATCCAGCATGAGCTAAAGCAAGGCTGCCCTAGTCGCCACTGCTTAACACAAGCTATCGCTCACCTCAGTGTCAAATTTGAAACTTTTAGATGGGTTTTTTATGTAAAACCAAATGGTAGAAAGTATTTTCCTTTTCATTTTAGTTTAGATCTCTCAGACTTTGCAGCTGTTATGGTTCTGCTGTTTTATTTTTAACCCACACCCCAGTCAAAGACCTCCTCTGAGTCCATTGTTGTGCTTTTCTCAGGGGACTTTGGGGACCGGTACTTTGGGACGGACAGTTCTGACACCTGGAGGGACGGGGAGGACCGTGAGCAGCTGTCACTCTGACTTAAACTGTTGTGAGACTCAGCATAAAGACAACAAAACAAACCGGTTTTTGTTCCTTCTCCTTTTCTTCAGGTATGGTGTAGAAGGTCTTCATGACCTTTGTACTGATGCCATTTTTTACTCTAATGCAGTTTTCAGGTACATTTTTGCAATAAGAGCTAAGATCAGGGTGAGTGTATTCCAAATGTTCCTAACTTCAGCGATTCAAGTGAGATCTGTTTGGGTGAGGAGCTGTATCTATTTTTATACTCTATTATTTGCTTTGATCACTAAAAAAGTGATTGAAGTCATCATCAGCTGACTGAAAAAACATTACTGCTGAGGATTATGAAACAGTGTCAACAGAAATGTTTTCAAATAACAATTAGTGGTGTCACTGAATTTCATCTTCCTATGATAGATCAGGTCTGTTTGCAGATTAGTAGATTAAGTCCAATGTCTCTGGGAAACATGCTTTGATCTTTTTCACTTTTAAACTTTAAACACGTTTTTGAAATAAGTGTTTAATTTAGATAAGATACATCCAAGTTCAGTAAGTACACACACACACACACACACACACACACACACACACACCAACCTAGGATGTGCTGCTCTTATTAAGGATTTATCCCAGGATTTAAAGGTGAAAGGGCCTTGCCATTTGTTTTTTATTTCTTTAGAACTGAAATATAAAATATTACAATTGTCATCAACACAAAGAGAGTACTATTACTCCTAAGATTTGAATAATCTATCTAGTATCATTTTAATTTATTTTCTTAATTAAAGGGCTGCTAAAGAAAACTGCTTTACTTTGATTTGAAGAGTTTTGTGTTTCTGTTAATACAATTTAAAAACAGCTGGAACACCCTCGTATCATCTCACTTCTACATGTATTTACTTCTGAATACAGATTGATTTAATAGTGTGTTTTATCTGATCCAAACTCATTGCGACATGGTTCAAATTAAAAGTCATTATTCCAGTGTTGCGTTGTTTTCTCCCTTACTGGCTGCAAGATTTCCATGATTTGGTCTCATCCGAGGTCACGAGGTCACGCGGTTTTAAATTGCTCTCAGGGTTCATGTTCAAGCTGAACGGATCCCCCATGCGTTACTCTCTAAAGCCTGAAGGGGTCAGTGTTTCTTACATTAAGGTGCTTTAGTGAGATTTTCTAGCACCTCTAGTTGATAAATACTTTTAACAGAAGATACACACTGGCTCATCTGATTGACTAAGATGTGGTGTTCAATAAATGGTGTTGCTGTGGACTGGTTTATTATAGTGTATTATGGTTTAACTGACTCATCACTGTGTGTGTGTGTGTGTGTGTGTGACTCCCCTCAATGATTTGCCTGCCATATTTGGTATGATCTCTCCTCTTTTAGGCCATGGTGCTGAGTCTTTTCTAGGTGTCATGCACTTCCAATCAATCTCAAGCACCTCATTCATACATTTATTCAGCATTCATGCTCCTCACAGTGGGATTAGCGGATCACATGAGCTGAGAGCGTTGTCATCTCCCAACACCTACAGGATCTGCAGCGCCTACGTGTTTGTTTTGGGTTTGTTCTTGCTGCAACTGCTCCTCTCCAAGCGGGTGACACTGTGATCACGGATGTCACACGACGCATGCTGTATTCTCCAAGACAGCAGAAGACTCGCTCGCCCATGTGACTACTGCCTCAAGGTTAACCTGTTGCCATGGAGACAGACCCACCAATGAAAATTCAGCAGACGATGTTGACTGCAAGCGTTTTGTTTTAAGGGGTGACCTATTTTTTTTCCCCTCCTCCCCCCTTCCACATGCAGACACACAGACCCCACCACTCTGGCCCATGTGCACGTGCACTTTCATACTGATAACAGAAACAGGGAGGCTACACACACACACAAAGACACGTGTGAAATCAGGTTTTAACGTTCAGGAAAACAGGAATCAGGCACAAAATGAGACAAAAACAGCCTTTTTTCTCCTTTGTTCTCATCTTCAGGCAGCTGTTAAAGACCAGAGGAGAAACCCTACCTTTGCGTCCTCTTTAATAAGCCAGACTGTGGAGATAAAGCATGTTTTTTTAAAGTGCCACTTTATTACAAAAGTATAAACTTGACTGACATTTCATGAATAGTAATCTTGATATAAAACATTACAATCTTTTGCACTTTAGCACTTAATTACACGCTTTTTGAATACAAGACCCTGTAGTCTGAATAGCAAACACACAACATTAGCTGCCACATTTAGCTTAGCAGGGCTTTTCCAACAGCACACCGTAGCTTCATGGCTTCGAAAACAACAAACAGAATACACGAAAATTGACATTGCAGCTGTTTGTGTCACAATAGAAGTCATTCCAAACACAACTGAACATAATAGAAAAGGATAGATTTCTTGACACTGATGATATATTTATTATTCATCTCTTTTGTCATGTACATACACATTGCATCAACATACAGTATAATCACATTGTTTGTTTGGGGTATATTTGGTTGAGTGAAGTCGCCGTTATTGTTCTGGATGTCATTCCTTTGCGTCGTCCTCTGGGCTCATTTTTTTTCTGTGATATTTTTAATACTGATAACAGAGTGTTAATGATGGCGTTTGCTAACACATCAGATCTACTGTAGCTTTCCACACTGCACCATGATGAAACCCAAGCAGACTCATATGAACACAGGTGGATCCACAGATATGAGTGGAGACAGAGCAGACAGGGAAGGGTGAGTTAGAGGGTTGGAGTGGACCTTCTCCACATTTAGGACTCAAAACAGTTGACATGGATTTATTTGTACTGAGTGTGTTGCAGGCGCAGGCCCACACAGCCCCAGAGAGCCAAACACATCCTTAATCAAACTGGCTTTGAGCTCTACAGAGAAATAAAGAAACACACTGGGAAACGAAAGTAAACAACCAACAACAAAAAAATATATAAAAACATTCATATAGATAAATCACATGACAGTGCTTGTTTTTGTTTGCTTTTTTTTCACAATTTTAAACATTTTTTTGTTGTAATTTTTTCCTTAGGCATGCAACTTGTAGCAGGCAAAGTGCAGAAACAGGATCAACAAAGTAAAACACTTCATTTACAGACAGCAGTGGAGACAGTGTTCAGTCCAAGTGGCGTGAGACCAAATATGGGAAGCATCTGATCAGACTTTTTCTACTGAAGATCTGCTGAAGCTTTTAGGAGGAATGCAAAATGTGTGCAAATTTCTTTATAATACTTTTATAATTCTTATTCATGGTCCCTGAGCTTTCAAGTGTTTTGATTAATAATTCATTCATTGATATTGTTTCAATTCTGTCCTGAATGATTTAACGCAGGGAAGGTCTGTTCACCACAAACTAAGTGCTACTAAAATATCTGACACATCTCTGTGTCTTCTCTAATTGCAGGCCCGACTTGGACCACATATAGGACTAGTTTACCTGCTAGAATTGAGGAAGAATTTAGGCTCTTAACTTTATTGTGCTTTGCACGTTTACGAGTAAAACTGAAGTGCTACTGATACCTACAGATTGCTCTGCAATGGTCTTGTGCTCATTTATTCGCTACCTTTGGATTCCTTTAAGGTTTAGATAGGACTTTATATTCAGCCCAGGTCATAACTGATCAACATTAGCAGCCCAAGGCTTCCCGGGGCCTGTGAGAGGCTCCATGTTATGACTTGAATGTAAACAGTATGTGTGGATGAACATGACAGGGGCCCAGCAGTCTCTCCCCCTGGTGTTAGCTCAACCCCTATTGTTGGAAGGAAAAGTGAAGGGGGGGTCACAGTGCAGCCGCCGCTGCTTCAGAGCCCTGTAACGTACATCTCCATGCCATCGTTGAAAGTGAAGATGGTGGTGGTGCTGGAGGTGGCGGAGCCCTGCTTCAAGTCGCTGATGCTCTCATACAGGTTCTCACCCGGCAGCAGCAGGGCTTTGGCAGGCAGGTGTTGTAACTTGGGGGTCTGCTGCGTGGGCGGTGGTGGGGGAGGATGCTGCTGCTGCAATGGCTGCTGGGCTTTTTTCCTCCTCGGCCTCAACGTGGCACATGTGTTGGGGGGCCTCTCTCGTTTCCAGGGGCCCCCACCCTCCACATTCTCGTAGGCTGGATCACATTCCTCTGCACCAATGGACTCGTAGCAGTGGTCGTCGAGGGGCCCACCGACTGCTTTGCCTTCCTGAGGGGCCCACGTCTGAGGTTTGACCACTACGCTGAAGCCCCCGTCTCGGTCCCGGTCACCTCGACCTAAGGTCCGAAAGCCGAGGTTAGCTGGGGGAGACCCCGGCATAGCTCTCTTCTTCTTTCCAGGTTTGCACACTTTGGAGTACATCTCTGCCACCTGCAGTCATAAAGCATCAGTTTGGAGGTCATAGAGAGTTTAAATGTTTGATATTGTTTAAACAAACAACAGAGTTGTAAACAGTTTAGGATGGAGATAGAGCCAGCAGCTTCTTGGCTTAGATTCATAAGGTACCAAAGTGAAGGGAAACAACTGGACTTCACAAGTAAGCAGAAATAGCAAGTTGTAGTTTCTGTCAATTTTATTATTCATTATCATTCTGGTGTAAATATTTTCTACAGGAAGTGACTCAGGCCACAGTTAGCTGCTCCCAGACCCTTTGGCTGTTCCTAACTGGTGCTAGCTAATAACCACAAGTTTAGAAAATAACCATAATATAACCTAAACAGTTATATAAATAGTTATTATAATAATATTATTATTATTTTTTTAATAATAATAATAATAATACAGTGGGGTAAAAAAGTATTTAGTCAGCCACCGATTGTGAAAGTTCTCCCACTTAAAATGATGACAGAGGTCAGTAATTTACATCATAGGTACACTTCAACTGTGAGAGACAGAATGTGAAAAAAAATCCATGAATTCACATGGCAGGATTTTTAAAGAATTTATTTGTAAATCAGGGTGGAAAATAAGTATTTGGTCAATAACAAAAATTCAACTCAATACTTTGTAACATAACCTTTGTTGTAGTGATGGGAATTCCGGCTCTTTTTACAGAGCCGGTTCTTTTGGCTTAGGTCACCAAAAAGAGCTGGCTCTTTCGGCTCCCAAGTGGCTCCTCGGATTTTCTGTTGTGTTAAGAGTTCATTTATAACCAAAATAATGCAAAACTGTATGTAAAATGCTTTACTAATGTAAACAAATGCAATATCAAATATTTATCATTTCTATGGATTTAATAACTGAACACTCAGAAATCTCCACTTTCCGACTGCTGGCTCTCATTTTCTCACCGTCTTCGTCGCACTCTCCTCTCTCGCTCGCCTTTTACTACCTCCTCATTCCCTCCCGTCTCCCTCCACCCGCATGTGCTCTGCTGTGTGTCTGAGTCTGATCCTCCCTCTTCCCCACCCCTACTGCTCTGTGTGTGGTCAGTCTGGACACGCAGTTGCACATGTTGACCAATCGCTTGTAGCTTTCACCAAAGCAAGAGGGGAGGGGGGAGGGGAGGGCACGGCTACAAATGACGAACTGGCTCCAGTCGTTCACTTCAAAGAGCTGGCTCTTAGAGCCGGTTCGTTCGCGACCGACACATCGCTACTTTGTTGGCAACAACAGAGGTCAAACGATTACTATAGGTCTTTACCAGGTTTGCACACACAGTAGCTGGTATTTTGGCCCATTCCTCCATGCAGATCTTCTCGAGAGCAGTGATGTTTTGGGGCTGTCGCCGAGCAAAACAGACTTTCAACTCCCGCCACAGATGTTCTATGGGGTTGAGGTCTGGAGAGTGGCTAGGCCACTCCAGGACTTTCAAATGCTTCTTACGGAGCCACTCCTTTGTTGCCCGGGCGGTGTGTTTGGGATCATTGTCGTGTTGGAAGACCCAGCCACGTTTCATCTTCAAAGCTCTCACTGATGGAAGGAGGTTTTGGCTCAGAATCTCACGATACATGGCCCCATTCATTCTGTCCTTAACACGGATCAGTCGTCCTGTCCCCTTAGCAGAAAAACAGCCCCAAAGCATGATGTTCCCACCCCCATGCTTCACAGTAGGTATGGTGTTCTTGGGATGCAACTCAGTGTTCTTCTTCCTCCAAACACGACGAGTTGAGTTTATACCAAAAAGTTCTACTTTGGTTTCATCTGACCACATGACATTCTCCCAATCCTCTGCTGTATCATCCATGTGCTCTCTGGCAAACTTCAGACGCGCCTAGACATGCACTGGCTTCAGCAGCGGAACACGTCTGGCACTGCAGGATTTGATTCCCTGCCGTTGTAGTGTCTTACTGATGGTGACCTTTGTTACTGTGGTCCCAGCTCTCTGCAGGTCATTCACAGATAATGAGTTCAAACAGGTACCATTAATACAGATAACGAGTGGAGGACAGAAAAGCTTCTTAAAGAAGATGTTACAGGTCTGTGAGAGCCAGAGATTTTCCTTGTTTGAAGTGACCAAATACTTATTTTGCACCCTGATTTACAAATAAATTCTTTAAAAATCCTGCCATGTGAATTCATGGATTTTTTTTTCCACATTCTGTCTCTCACAGTTGAAGTGTACCTATGATGTAAATTACTGACCTCTGTCATCATTTTAAGCGGGAGAACTTGCACAATCGGTGGCTGACTAAATACTTTTTTGCCCCACTGTAGTACTATTGTAAAGTGTTAGCCTGCCACATTTTAAAGTTGAATTGCTTGGTCCAATTCAGACTAGCTGTTAGTTTGTCAATCTGGCCAGAATCTAACAAACGTGTGCTCCATTCTGAGATCAACATCATTTAGCAGGTAAAAATCATAATTATTATTTATAACCCTTTAAAACAAACTGACTTCAGCCTCTGCATTTGCTCTCTATAAGATGCACAGTGAGTGAGCAAAGAGCTGAGCTCAACATTTCCGTTGCTGTGATGAGAACAAGGCTTTACTCATTACAATATGTGAACTTGAATATTTGAATTTTACACTCAAAATTCTTCAGTTCACTCCACATCTTCAGTATTATTTATGGCCCGTTCGCAGTTAACGTAAAGAGAGGCCAGGTGATGCCAGATCTGAGCCTTTGTACACCACTTGGTTTGATGGAAACGTCTGCAAAAGGGACTTCTTTTAATCAGCAGTTCATCAGGCTGAAGATGAAACGTACCCGTTTCCCAGAGAAATACAGAAGCTATAAGAGGAGATGAATGTTGAATAGTAGATTTAGATTTTCCCAGGACTTTATTACCAACACATCAATGTGGCTATTAGTTACACGATGTTTAATTCAACATGGTTGCCAAAATGAAGCAAACTGTAAATTGCTGTTTTTGACTCATCTAATTAATTATATCAAACTTTCTGGATAAGACTCATTCGGGCTTATAGATACTTTCAGCAGCAAATTTGTAACTATGTAATGGAATTGACTAAAAATCAGTTTGACACACAGGAGGAGGATGGTTCCCTCACCGCTGCAGCAGATGGTTGTATGTTCTCCAACGTATGAGCACCCAGAGAGCCCAGAGCTTTATTTTGGAGCAGAAGCCCGTCATCGTCCTCTGGAGGTTTCCAAATGTACTGCTCTCCGTTGCCCATAAACATCACTTCCTGCCGGTAGAACAACAAACTACATTTAGGGCAAAGTTAAACATGTGTTCAAAAGAGCCTTTTAATACAATAAAAGCTTAAGTGTTAAATGTTAGCTGCTTTTTCATGCAGCATTGAACAGAAGTTCCCTGAAAGGAGGAGCCTGTGATGAAGCAGGTGCTTTTATTGTGGATGACTCAAATTTCAGCTGGTTGCATCATCCACAAGCACATCAGTGAACAGACCTGCAAACACATGTAAGTATCTGAACTGTGTGTGTAAACGAACTCAGGTCACAGCAGATAGCGCGACCTTGTTGACCCCACACAGTGCAGCAAATGGTCTCCCATGGTCACCTGGAGGGAAGCAGAGGGTCTTCCATTCACAGTCATACCAGACACTCATCCCACACTCCTGCTGCTGTGAGCATATGGAGGAGGTGACACTGCTGAGAGCAGAAATGCCCCCATTATCACCAAGAAATACTCCGCCAATAAACACCGCTCGTTGCCTGCATTTCAAAGATGTTTTGCAGAAGTGCCAGCATATCAGAACACCTCACAGAGTCAAGCGCAGGGGAAGCTGCAACACTGGCACAATTAAAGCCATGCAGATGCTCTGCAGCAACAATGATGACAACCACAAGAACCGGGCCTGAACAAAACAAATCTTACACTGAGCTACTTGTACATGTCACTCATTTGTGTCTTTTAAAGCTCTTCTTCTCTGTCCCTCTTTGAAAACACCAACAGCACACTCAAAAGTTCATGTCTTGTCCTCCTCCAGTCTACATCCCATGACTTCCTCCAAGCATCAACAGACCAAGGAGGAGATGCCGCCCATATTTATCCTTCTTGTTTGCAAAGGAAATACTTTTGATACTTATAGGTCTAGAATTCTCTCTTTTTTTTTTTTTTTTACCGTGTCCTGTCTGGCTGTGAAGCAAGCAGAATTGAGGTCTGAATGCTGGTAACAAGCCTTACAGATTTATTCTCAGGTGGAGCATCAAAGCGTCTGCTTTAAATGTCACGCCTGATACTTCAAATTTTATTGTTATTGTTTTTTAATTCTTTGTAATTCCGACCAGACACGGAGACAGAGGAGAAAGAGAAAGGAAAAGACAAATGGTGGGAAGAGAGAGAGGTAGTGGGGGGGGGGGGGGTTCCACAAAAATAAACAATAATGAACAAGAGTCTGCTTCTAGACCTGCAGAAAGAGAAGAGCAAAAAAAAAAAAAATGGGACACACAACAATACATCAGGAGCAAGCTATCACTGCGTCAACGTGATGATGAAATATAAAATCAACATTGTTTAACTGAACAATCACACGATAATAAATCGCAGTGCATTTAGTGGCAACGACAGCCTTGAGACATGTGTTGAACGTGCCCAAGCCCATACTTTTGAGAGCACCATGTGAGCACCTGTGTGTGTACACGCGCTTGTTTACGTAAGGTTTCTCTATAGGAGCGTCCAATAGAGAGTGTGAGGGACCACAGATCTGCCCCCAAAGATGCGTAGGAGACGGGGGGAGCTCCAAGTCCCAGGGATCCAGGCGCTGCCCCAGAATACAGGAACCCCAAGGGGACCGCAACCAGAAAGGCCCCCCGCCCCCCTCGAGAGGCGCAAAGGATCGCCCCGGGGGGGCACAACCAGCAGCCGGCAGAGCCCTGGGAGATATCAGCGGCAAGCCCACAGGCCCGCCCGCAGCCTCCCACCCCCTAGCCGGCCGAGCCCGGGACCCAGCGACCCGGGACCCAGGGGCGACCACCCCTGCTGAGGACCCAGCAGAGCCCAGGGACCCAGACCCCACCAGGCAGCCACGGGTGGTGGAGGCCTAGAATTCTCTGAAGGAATTCATATTATCTTCTGCATTTCATGCCAAGGTTTTCAAATAAAACTGCTTTATTATGACAAATGATAAAAATGTGGCCATCTTGGCCAAATCTTACTAAATTACCTCAGGCCATATTTTGTCATATCAAATATGATCAGACAATGTGACTCAGCTTACATCAAATTTAAGCTGAGCTTTAGTGAAACTGTCATGGCCATTCATATGAGGTTGATCAGCCAGGGTGGCCATCTTGAACTGAGTTGACTCCAAGTTAAGATATGTTATAGATGAACGTCCACTATTTCTTCTGATCTGCTCAGTAGCAAACACAGATTAAAACTTTTTTCACTCACACCTTGTCTTTTTGAAGTTTGCAATAACTAAGCACTTTTATCAGTGGCGCCCCCAGAAAACTTTTATAAGGGTGGTTCTGGCCCCCCTTTTGTCACCCCCTTGAGTGCACAGCTGACTTTTAGTCTCAAATTTTTACATTTTCTTGCCTTACCTTAAGATAGATTTGTTTAAATTTTAACAAACACAAATGCTACATTATAAGCGTTGAAAAAGAAAACCCTCCCATTGGTTTATTTTCCACAGACATCAGTGTGTCTATATCAAAGCAAAAACGGCACCGTGATTGAGAGAATTCTCCTGAATGGCAGGTCAAGACATGGATCTGGAGCAGGACAAGATAACAGCTTTTAAAGAGTGTGACAGCCGTGATCACTCTGAGAAGTGAAAGAACCTCAGAGCGCAGCACTCCATCAGCCAGGCATTCACAGGTTTAACAGACACTGTTGCTCGCTAAAAGGCACAACATGGCCTGCTGGGAGTTTGCCCGAAGGGCACCTACATCACTTTCAGATCATGAGATGCAAAATCTTAAGATTTTATGTAACAACACTAGTTTTTCAGAATTCCTAGCAGCGTGAATCAGGACAAAAAATAAGTAGTATGTGATTGAAACCAATTCTACAGTCAACCAGGGTGATGTATCATTATCCTGAGCTGGAGAACTAGTTACTGGGAATAATGTGACCAGAATCTAAATGTGGAGACAGGAGATCTTCTCTTGAGAGATCAGAAAATGACCCATTCCAACAAATGGAAGGAAGACTGCTCCAAGCTTTTGGAGATTATTTCCTACGGGACTAAGACTGCAACTCCTGTCACTTTAACAGAGTCATGAATAA
Source organism: Nothobranchius furzeri (assembly GCF_043380555.1). Taxonomy (NCBI): domain Eukaryota; kingdom Metazoa; phylum Chordata; class Actinopteri; order Cyprinodontiformes; family Nothobranchiidae; genus Nothobranchius; species Nothobranchius furzeri. The sequence continues at coordinate 53,460,383 of NC_091755.1, read as the reverse complement.
CAGAATCAAACTGAATGTGTAATAATACTTTGTGTATGATGTTTCCCCATATGGACCTATAATATGCTGGTTACTAAAATCATTTCATTGGTCAAATTCAACAAAACACTGAAAAAATTACAGGTATGCAAACAAGCTACTGCTGTCACACAGAAGATCGAGTTTATGAAAGACGGTCAGTATTACCAACCTTTGGGAATGATGGGACATTAAAGGCCTCAATGTTTCTACGAGGCAACTTCGTGCTGTGGGGGTGTGGCGGAGGAGGGGCTGGGTGTGAAGGCGGGGCGTGTCGGGGAGGCGGCGCCGGCGGTTCTGCCATGTCCGTCCCGCTGTCCCTCTTCTGAGGTGCCTTGTCAGCCTTCCTCAGCTTCCTGACGCAGGCGTACTCTGCAGTCTCCGGAGGATGTGGGGCAGACACGACCTGGGCCTCAGATTCAGGCAGCCCTTCTTCCACGTCCCCGTCTGGGTCTGGAGGCGCCGGGGTGTTGGCAGGAACGGCCGGAGGCGCCGGAGTGTCCGTCTGCCCGGCCCTGCCTACCATGGCGTAGAGGGCATCGTCAGTACGTGTAGTGGAGGGGCGCTGGCCCACTTCAGAGTAAGTGTGCTCGCTGTCCTCTCCAGTCCCAGAGGGGATCTGGGGAAGCTTCCTGCCTTGAGAATGGAGGTCAGAGTTAGACCGACGGCTGGGCAGCAGCAGAAGGTCCATGCTGGCTGGATGTTTCTTTTTAGATGCTTTTGCACGACACATACAGCCTGCTGTTCTACTGCCTGTGCTGCTAACACCTCCACAAAACAGAAGTCACATCATTTAGGTGCTCTCCCCCGGTGCAGGAAAATTAACGTTTACTGGGAAGAGAAATAAAATCTAAAAATGACAGAAAATGGGAACCAACATGATGTTTGAGAGTGTGGATCCAAGCTGGCTCTGTAGCACTGCAGAGGAAACCAGACAGGAGTTAAACAGGACTTTTGTTTATGTGTCCTTAAAGCCTGCCGGGCTTGTGTCACTTCTCCCTGTTGACTGCAGGTGATTCATTCTGGCGCTCTTCTTCGTGTCTTTGAAAGAGAAAGATTCATAAATCAAATCTGAACACTTGAGTGGAATAACGATAAACTGTAAGTGTGATGTGAATTCTGTTTCAGAGTGGATTTACTCCTTTTCGTGTCTTTAGATTTGATCACACGGTGTCGTGTTCTGTGTCCCTTTGGTCCCCAGCCCCCTCCAGGTGTCCCCTCACGTTCTGTGTCCTTGTAGCCCCCAGCCCTTTTTGTCCCCAGCTCCCTCCAGGTTTTCCTTGTCTTCTCTTAGTCTCCTCACTGTAGTTTCTATAGGTTTATTATTTCAGTTCCTTAGTCTCCTTTATGGGCCATTCCCATCTGTACCGGGTCGGCCCGGGCCGGGTAGCGTAGGTTGTTAACATATCTGGGTAGCCTGGTATTTTTCCGGGCCAACCAAGGCTCATTCTCAGCCCTCTTCTCGAGGGGGTCTGCTTCAGGCCGACCAGGGCCAACACACCCACTGCTGACAGCAAATTCACACCTTCCATTAGAGCAAGCCTCTGATTGGTGGGTAGAATCAGCCCACATGGGCTTAAGGCAAGGATGTGTGGAATCAACCGGGCCAGGCTGGGGCTGACTGGGACTACCCGGCCCGGGCCGACCCGGTACAGATGGGAATGGCCCATAAGTGTGTGTGTTCCCTTCCCCAGTTAGGTCTGGTTTCCTCCCCTGCTCCGCTCTGCTCCTCCTCTCTGTTATTAGTTTCACCTGTACCCAGTTCCCCACGCACCTGCTCCTCGTCTCCTATCACCCCAGCCCTGTGTATATAACCCTGTCATTCTCCAGTGTTTGTCGGTTCATTGTCTTTGTCAGCGTTGTTGTTTCCCTTTCCCCTCTCTAGTAAACTATAGGATCTGGCTCATGAGTGAGCTTTTGTCTTCGACTTGGAACGTTAGGTTTTTTGACCTCGAGTCCTACAGTCTTTGTTTTTGAGTTGATATATATTTTTTTAATTTTAACGACCTCTCCAGCCTTGAGTACTGTGGTGTTCTGTGTCTTGGGTCCAATCCTCCTGCGCTCGCAGCGTGACACACGGAAGATTTGAAGTGAATCGGGCCGGATTAGAAACGTAATAATAAAAAATGTCAAACTTGAAATCATTTTGTGTTTTTAAATTAGGGCAAATTGATAATATTTTAAAAGCATCCCAGAATTTATATTATAAAGCATGTTTAGTGCTGCAGAATAGGGTAAAAAAGCAAAAGACAAACACCGTTCCAGGTCCTGTTGGGTTCCTTTAGACCAGGGGGTCCTCGAGGGTCGCTGTTGAGCAGGTTTTAGTTGTTTCTCTGCTTACGCACACCTGGTTTGAAACTACTGGTGGTTAACAAGCTGCTGCAGAACCTGATATGCTGCTGAACAGGTGATTCATTCAGACCAGGAATCAGGTGTGTTGGAGCAGGGAAACAACTAAAATCTGCTGGATTGCGGCCCTCGAGGACCAGGATTGTCTACCCCTGCTTTAGACAACAATCAGCTGGTTTTTACACATCAGGAATAATAATGAGGAGGAGATACACTCACTTTTGCCATTGCAGTTCATCTTGTTCATCTCAGTGTCTGATTTACTGATGGAGCGCAGCTTTGACTGCCTGAGAATACCCTGATAACACACACACACACACACACACACACACACACACACACACACACACACACACACACACACACACACACACACACACACACACACACATAGGGCCAGTTAAATTCTAATTAAGACTGAAGCAATGTACTCTGCGTGATTTAGCTCCCTGGAGAATGGAGTTTCTTCATTTACTACAACACAAGCACAAGAGGAAGGCTGATGTTTACCATGTCCATGAGACGATGCTTTCCACCTTCGCTGGGGACATTTTGTGTCTTTGCCTTCCTGTGATAAACACACACAATTGTGTCAAACAGGATGCACAACCAATGCCCCTGCATCTGACCCAAGCCACCAACATGAAGCCTGCAAGTTTATTTGCACATATGAAACAGCATAGGCGTGTTGTGTCATGATTGTTGAGAAATAAATGGGTCACGGTTAAGGATATTATCACAAAAAATTTAAGAATTTATAGTAAATGTGCAAAGATGTTCTCATAATCTGTAATTATTGAACAAACAGTCATGCCAGCAGCACCAGTGGTTTCCAGCTGTTTTCAGGACTGTTTAATTAAACAAATGTGTAACAAATTGCTACGGTCTGCAGGACAAAGCCTGGACCACCCAGTATTGATCCTAGTCTGTTTTGACCTGCAGAAAGTGACAATAGCATGTGTATTTTTTAGACGGGGTTTTAAAGAACATTTCACTGGCTGTCAAAAGACATATGTGAAACAAAGAACCTTGTGTTTTCTTAGTTGTATGAAATGAGTTAGCAGACTCATCCCAACAACAAGAACCGATGAGGGAAACTGATCAAAAACACCTCAGGGCAACAGCAGGCTAAGAGTGATGAATCCATATTAGCTCTGACTGAACAAATAAAAGTTCTTTATAAATTTTGATTCATAACCTGTAAAACTGGGAACGTGCATGGTGTCCCGTAGTATTCCTAAATGCCTGAGCTAATTAGCATGTGCTCTTTTTATTTATTTATTTACTTACATTTCAAAAAAAGCAGATAATCTAAGAGACATTTGTGAAAAATCCCTGGACCAAATATTTGGTTAGGGTTAGGGTGTGTGTGTGTGTGTGTGTGTGTGTGTGTGTGTGTGTGTGTGTGTGTGTGTGTGTGTGTGTGTGTGTGTCCCTAAATGTGTATATGGTGTTGCTCTCACCTCTGGCAGCCCACGCAGAGCACCACGATGAGGATGGTAACAACAAAGGCCGAGGCAGCAGCGATAGCGCCCAGCAGCAGGACCTTGCCGTAGGGAGGAGCCGTGAAGTTCAGCCCGTCCTGCATGGAGGCCATGTGGGAGCGCTAACGCTCACTTGCTCTCTCTCTCTCTCTCACACACCCACACCCACACACACACACACACTCACACACACACACTCATGCACGCAGGGAAGTGCCACTGTCTCACTGGGATCTGTAGGCACAGAGAGGTGCTTAATTACAAAACTATCTGACCTTTATAAAACATTAAAAAAGTTACCAAAGCTGTGGACGCAGAAGTAAAAATATTCACAGCTCAGAAGGCAGAATGACTGCATTGGTTAGAAAAGAGAAAGACGGTGTGAATTCCCATCTAATGCAGGATCAGTGAAGTGAGCAGACATCATGCCTGCGGCATGTGCTTCTGCTTTAGCTTGTTTCAGGGATTACCCAGCTTTGTGTGTCGCGGCTGCACAGGCATCAACAGCCCACCTGCTCACAAGCACTGATGTCCATGTTTCTTTATAGTCAGAGAAACTGTAGTTAACTGTGGAACAGAAAGCTGAAGACAATAAACTCAACAACTTTTTAATCCCTATAACCAAACCAGGAAACAAGTCAAGTTGTGTTTATTTGTAAGATTCCACCGTGGATCTGTTTGTGACGTAGCTGTTACTGCACATGTGTAAATACATATTTCCCATATTTGAACTGCTCTGAAAACAACAAACACAAACAAACATTCTGGGGAGATGCAATGAGTCAGAGCCAAGCCGAACGCGCCAGCAGGCAGACAAACCTGAAACACTGAAGGAGACAAGTGTGAAAGCCGAATCAGCACACAGAAACATTTCTCCTTCTTCGTCTCCTCTCTTTGCTGCTTGCCAGACAGTTTCACATTTGGCACTTGATGTCTTTTAAATAAACAATAAAAACACAGAGCTACACCAAACAAGCAAGGCTAATCTCTGTAAAATCATGCCATCTGTCTACAGTGGAAATGTGTTCTTGTGTGTGTGTTTCTGTATGTGTGTGTGTGTGTGCGCGTGCGCGCGCGAGCACTCGTGCACGTGTGTGTGTGTGTGTGTGTGTACTTGTTTTCTTGCATATTCACTAACCTTCTGGAGACAATGGGCCTTATACGGAACTAAGCCTGGTCCTAATGCGGCAGACTCCTTTTTAGACTTTGGGGGCTTTAGAGGTAACGTGTGAATTCAGTTTCTGTTACAGTCAGGTTTGGAGTACATTGGGTTAGGCATACATGCATCACTAAAATGCATGAGTCATTACAAGGCCCTAATATGGGTAGAAAAACAAACCTGTGCGTGTGTGTGTGCACGCACGCGCACGCGCACACACACACGCACGCACACACACACTCAGCAGAAACTTTCTATTTATTGCCCATCACTAATATATATATATACACTCAAGCTTGCCTTAGGGATGAGTTCCTGCTACAAGACAACAGAAAAGGATCCCCCTCATTGCTACAAAGGCCTCAACCTTTGTTCTGAGATGTCTCTGTGTCTATAAAAAACAAGGTGGGTTTTGCATTATGTCCTTATTACAGCTACTTTAAACTAAAGTAAGCTGTATCAGAGTGTGTTGGTTCTGTGATAGACTGGAAACCTGGTTGCTTCTCAACCACTGATACCAACCCCCTTGTGACTCTCGACAGGATTAAACATTTTTACAAGAAATAGAAAGAACAAAAGAGACTAATATAGATCTCCAAAAATATCCTTCCTGTTCTGATCTAATAATTGTTAGTTCTCATGAATTAACCAGATCTGAAAATAAAAACTGAGCAGTCCCATTTAAAGAAACAATGGTGCAATAACGCTTTATTGAAGACAGACTTTTCTCAAACCCTAAGTGCCCTAATTACCTTCATTTGCTCATGAATATCTAACCCCAAATGACTCTATGTTTAAAACACTAGTGTTTTTCAATGGCAAAAACTAAATTGTCTTTATAGTGTCAACTTCAGTCACTCCTGATCAGTGGCCTGTTTGGCTTTGAAAAATGATTCCATAAATAAACATAAAACAAAAACGTTTCATCTGATAGACATGTGACTGTTCAGCTCCTCCTTCTTGTCAAGCTTCGGCCATTTGAAGCTACACATAAACCTAGATGAATAAATGCTCCACTCGTAGCTGTAAAGCAGCATCTAGGGCCCGTCTAACAAAGAGGGGTTGACATAATGTTTATGATGAAAAGGCAGAATTAAATCTGGACACATGAATGTCTAATTTAGCATTTCACTGGAACAACTTGAGCCTGAGAGAGTATTACTACAAAATAAACTAGAGGCTGCAATGAGAAGGTTGTTGGTTCCGATCCTGGCTGTGGCTCTTCTGCGTGGAGTTGGCATGTTTTCTCTATGCGCATATGGGATAGTGTGAGACTGGTTGTTTATCTCTGTGTCCCTGTGCTGGTAACTAGTAACCTCAAGCTGCTATTCTGGAGCTAACAATCAGCTGCCTGTGAGGAAATGTGGTTAAGAAAATAGGTGCATGAGCAAGTGAGTGTGTGGATGACTGAAGAAGTTCAACATTGTTTTTGATGTGTGGTTCAACAGAATACCTTTGAATAATTCATAAATTCTAGAAAAAATACTGAAATACTTTTCATAATATTGAAGGGGGGGGGGTGTTCTGTTTAGTAATGATTACATCATGTTAAGCATAAAGTTAAGCTGTTGTTATTTATTTATTTATTTAAGTTTATTAATGCTTATTAGTGCTATTGATATTTCAATAATAAAGTAACATTGATAAGGAGACCCCTACTGTAAAATGTTACCAAGTGATGAAACTGACCTTGACAACAGTGATCCTAATGATTCCTAGATTTGGAAGGATGTGACCATTAAGTGTGTGTGTGTGTGTGTGTGTGTGTGTGTGTGTGTGTGTGTGTGTGTGTGTGTGTGTGTGTGTGTGTGTGTGTGTGTGTGTGTGTGTGTGTGTGTGTGTGTGTGTGTGTGTGTTAGCAGCTCGATTCTTCAACAGAGAATCTCGGGGTCATTTACATTTGAGCAGTTGGGAGGGAGGAGGAAGGCCCATCAGGGAGTGTGAGACTTGGTGCCGCATGATGGACCAGGCATTCGACAATCGCTGAGTGAGCCAGTTTGACAGCCAAGCCACCAGGAAATGTGCCGATGGCCAGTCTGGCACTGCCAAAGGGACTTGATGAAATGTTGAAGTGTCTTCAATCCTGTAATCAGTCACTATGTCTGTTAACGGCTGAAAAAGTAGCCACGTGCTGTTTGGTATCAGGGTGTGTACCACTGAACATGGACCAGAGGTAAGGGTACAGTTGTCTCTAGAGATTAAAAAGAATATTATCTACCAGCGTGTTGACAGTAATGGCAAGAAGACCATCCCCAAGCAGCTGAAGGCTAGAACAGGGGTATTCAATTCCAGTACTGGAAGGCTGATATACGTCACGGTTTAGTGGTGTTGAAGCAGGGTTAAAACTAAAATGTGCTGGATACTGGCCCTCTAAGCCTGGAATTGAATATCCCAGGACTAGAAGACCAGCAGCTGAAGGCTAGAAGACCATCTCCAAGCAGCTGATGATTATCTCCAAGCAGCTAAAGATTAGAAGACCATCTACAAGCAGCTAAAGATTAGAAGACCATCTACAAGCAGCGGAAGGTTAGAAGACCATCTCCAAGCAGCTGAAGGCTAGAAGATCATCTCCAAGCAGCTAAAGATTAAAAGATCATCTCTAAACAGTTGAAGATAAAAAGATCATCTCCAAGCAGCTGACGATTATCTCCAAGCAGCTAAAGATTAGAAGACCATCTACAAGCAGCTGAAGGCTAGAAGACCATCTCCAAGCAGCTGACGATCATCTCCAAGCAGCTAAAGATTAGAAGACCATCTACAAGCAGCTGAAGGCTAGACGACCATCCCCAAGCAGCTGACGATCATCTCCAAGCAGCTAAAGATTAGAAGACCATCTACAAGCAGCTGAAGGCTAGAAGACCATCTCCAAGCAGCTGACGATCATCTCCAAGCAGCTAAAGATTAGAAGACCATCTCCAAGCAGCTAAAGATTAGAAGACCATCTACAAGCAGCTGAAGGCTAGACGACCATCCCCAAGCAGCTGACGATCATCTCCAAGCAGCTAAAGATTAGAAGACCATCTACAAGCAGCTGGAGGCTAGAAGACCATCTCCAAGCAGCTGACAATCATCTCCAAGCAGCTAAAGATTAGAAGACCATCTACAAGCAGCTGAAGGCTAGACGACCATCCCCAAGCAGCTGACGATCATCTCCAAGCAGCTAAAGATTAGAAGACCATCTACAAGCAGCTGAAGGCTAGAAGACCATCTCCAAGCAGCTGACGATCATCTCCAAGCAGCTAAAGATTAGAAGACCATCTACAAGCAGCTGAAGGCTAGAAGACCATCTCCAAGCAGCTGACGATCATCTCCAAGCAGCTAAAGATTAGAAGACCATCTACAAGCAGCTGAAGGCTAGAAGACCATCTCCAAGCAGCTGACAATCATCTCCAAGCAGCTAAAGATTAGAAGACCATCTACAAGCAGCTGAAGGCTAGAAGACCATCTCCAAGCAGCTGACGATCATCTCCAAGCAGCTAAAGATTAGAAGACCATCTACAAGCAGCTGAAGGCTAGAAGACCATCTCCAAGCAGCTGACAATCATCTCCAAGCAGCTGAAGGCTAGAAGACCATCTCCAAGCAGCTGACAATCATCTCCAAGCAGCTAAAGATTAGAAGACCATCTACAAGCAGCTGAAGGCTAGAAGACCATCTCCAAGCAGCTGACAATCATCTCCAAGCAGCTGAAGGCTAGAAGACCATCTCCAAGCAGCTGACAATCATCTCCAAGCAGCTAAAGATTAGAAGACCATCTACAAGCAGCTGAAGGCTAGAAGACCATATACAAGCAGCTGAAGATTAGAAGATCATCTCTAAACAGTTGAAGGTTAGAAGATCATCTCCAAGCAGCTGAAAGCTAGAAGACCATCTCCAAGCAGTGTGATGTTCCTCTGTCTACCGTTGTCATGGTCTGTGTCTCCGTCTTACCTCATGTGTCTCCTTTTGTCCTCATTTGTCTCTAGGTGCTCCTTTTGTGTCTTCTAGCGCCCTCATGTGTCGTGTCTGCGTCTTCCTCATGTGTCTCCTGGTGTTCCCCATTTGCCCTCTAGGTTTCCCTCCTCAGACTTTCCTCTCCCAGGTCCTGTGCTCTCTTGGCCCCTCTTAGCCACGCCCCTGTAGTTTCTTTCTGTAGTGTTTTCCTTTAGTGCCAGCTTCCCCTTAGAATATTAGTTATGGTTCATGCCTTCTGGTCTTTTGTTTTTCTCTTAGGTCATTTTCCTTTGTTACAGCCTTTCATTATTTTGTGTGTTTTTCCCCACCAGTGTTTTCTTCCTCCTCCCTGAGTTAGTATTTGTGTTCACCTGTCCTCTCCCCACACACCTGCAATTCATCTCCCTCTCATCTTCCCAGTCTATATAAGCCCTGTCTTGTCTCTGTGTTGCGTTGGTCCATTGTATTGTTGTCAGCGTTGTTCGTGCTCTATGAGAGCTTTGTGTCTTCAGGTTTTTGGTGCTCTAAGTGAGCTTTCGGTGTCCTGTGTCCCAGGACTTTTGTTCCCAGACTTTGGTGCTCTAAGTGAGCTTTCGGTGCACTGTGTCCCAGGACTTTGGTTCCCAGACTGTGGTGCTCTAAGTGAGCTTTCGGTGTCCTGTGTCCCAGGACTTTTGTTCCCAGACTTTGGTGCTCTAAGTGAGCTTTCGGTGTCCTGTGCTCCAGGACTTTGGATTCTTGGTTCGCTGCCATTTGGATTTATTTTTGTTCTTCCTAAATAAAAGGATTTTTACTTTTACCAACTCCTCGAGTCATCCTGGGTAATCTGCATATTTGGGTCCTAAACATCACCACAACGTGACAACCATTGGACACAATATTCAGAAGGTCTTTAGACAACCTCCCAGAACTTCACAGCAGGAGGAAATTTGATAATAAACTCAAGAGATAATACAAATGACAGAATTGTGGCAAGGCACAGATCTGGCCAAAGTTACAAAAAATTATCTGCTGCACTTAAGGTTCCTAAGAGCATAGTGGCCTCCATAATCCTTAAATGGAAGACGGTTGGGGTGACCAGAACCTTCCTAGAACAGGCAGTCTAGCCAAACTGAGCTACAGTAGGAGAAGAGCCTTGGTGAGAGAGGTAAAGAAGAACCCAAAGATCACTGTGGCTGATGCAGTCAGGAGATGGGAGAAAGTTGTAGAAGGTCAACCATCACTGCAGTCCTCCACTAGTCAGGGCTTTATGCCAGAGTGGCCCGTCGGCCACCTCTGCTCAGTGGAAGACACATGAAAGTACCGTTAAGGAGCCTGAGATGATGAGAAATAAGATTCTCTGGTCTGTTGAGACCAAGATAGAACATTTTACCTTCATTCTGAGTGGTATGTGTGGAGAAAAACAGCCACTATTCATCACTTGTCCAATGCAGTCCCCACAGTGAAGCATGACAGTGGCAGCCTCATGCTATGGGGGTGTTTTTCAGCTGCAGGGACAGGACGACTGATTGCAATCAAGGAAACAATGAATGTGGCCAAGTACAGGGATATCCTGGACAAGAACCTTCTCCAGAGTGCTCAGGACCTCAGACTGGGGCAAAGGTTTACCTTCCAACATAACAATGACTCTAGCTAAAACAACAAAGGAGTAGCTTCACAGAAACTCAGTGACTGTTCTTGAATCCAGCCAGATCCCTGACTTAAACCCCAACTGATCATCTCTGGAGGGACCTAAAAATGGCTGTCCACCAACGTTCACCTTCCAACCTGAAAGAACTGGAGAGGATCTGCAAGGTGGAGTGTCAGAGGATCCCCAGTCCAGGTGTAAGACACTTGTTGCATCTTTACTCATGGCTGTATTAGCTCAAAAGATACTGAGCAAAGTGTCAGAATTACCTTTTTTATTTTCAGAAATTAAAAAAAATGTGTGTTTTTATGTCAATATGGGGTGCTGTGTGTAAATTAATGAGGAAAAAATGAATTTAATAGATTTTTGCAAATATAACAAAGAGTGAAACATTGACGGGGGTCTGAATACTTTCCATACACATCCAGTGTATATCTCAACCCATCTTTGACCAAGCAGTGTTACTTTAAATGCACAGCATTCCCCCCAATCAACCAATGAAATAAAGTAGTAGTAGTAGTAGTAGTAGTAGTTTTACTTATTCATAACACTGAAGCAGAGATTTCTTGGATGATCTGTTAGTGCAATGACTGCTTGCCCTCTTTGTCTTGATAGTTCACACAGAGGCCACAACTAAAATTCAGAGTCGAAATGGTTAAACATCTGTTAATGTGAGGCCAAGGCTGAAGCCTGTACCAGGCTGTAAACATGTTTATTTCTTCTGTGGAGTTTACTTTTTTTAAGATGGGAGGCAATGAGGATTTTCTCTATTTTGGAGCCAGCACCTAGCAGATGAGGGGAGAACTTCAATGTTTGTAACTTCCTGTTAGGCTACACCGCTGAATCTCTTGGTATGGAGTTAAGTTTATCTGGACGCTGTTAATGGATTGTTATGAAGTTAGGGAAATTACATGAGTTGGACAGAAAATGAGAGATGTTTCATCAAGGTGCATCTGGTATTTTTCAAAATATAACCCGTGTTGCATTATTTTAGTTTGTTTTATTAATGGCGGTGATATCAGTTTGTAGATACAAGTGGCCGAAATGAGTTTTTTCTGCAGGGTGTCTGGGGTCTCCCTTAGATATCGGGTGAGAAGCTCGGTCATCCGGGAGGGGCTCAGAGTAGACCCGCTGCTCCTCCACATTGAGAGGAGCCAGTTAAGGTGGCCTGGGCATCTGGTGAGGATGCCTCCTGGATGAGGTTTTCCAGGCTCTTCCAACCAGGAAGAGACCCAATGAAAGACCCAGGACACACTGGATGGAAGATGTATCTCAACTGACCAGGGAATGCCTTGGGATTCCCCCAGAGGAACTGGCCCAAATGGCTGGGGAAAGGGATGTCTTGGCCTCTCTGCTAAGGCTGCTGCCCCTGTGACCCAACTCTGGCTAAGCTAATGATAATGGATGGATGGATGGAGGGATGGATGGATGGAGGGATGGATGGATGGATGGATGGATGGATGGATCAGTTCACGGTGTATGTGTTTAGCTTTATTTCCAAAGAAATATGATTAGGAATGTTTCTCCTTTTGTAAAGTCACAGGAACGTTTGCTGTCCCAGTGATCATCTTTTCCAGCTTGTCCATCAAACCCATTTTACTCTTGGTCTGAGAACTGTCTTAAATGCCACCAAAACATCCAGGAGAGCTTTCTGGTGCATTTCCTGAGCAGATTTAAAGCACCACATGCTTGATATCACATCTGCATCAGTGTTGCGATAATTGTATCTGTGCTCGTTTGACAACATAGCTGAGCAGTAAAGACAGGGAGGGTAATGAGAGAGAAGAAAGGTGTAGGTGTGGAGGAGAAGAAAGAAGATAGGCGGGAAGGAAGATGTGTGTGGGAGTCCTGTGGCAGGTGTTTGAAGATGCCGAAAGACACTGATATTACGTTGTCACATTTCCCAAAGAGGTTTCCTTTTCTATCCTGTAGCTGTATGGGTGAGCATGTCTACTCTTCCTCAGCCATTGCCCTCCCCTCTGTCCCTCTGCCTGCGGTGTTAAACCAGAGTGACGCCTCAGCACTGCAGTCTAATCTCTGGTCTTAGAGCGTCTTGGTCAGAGCTAACCAATTGGCTGGAGCATTAACAACAAGAGGAAATCACCCAGCAGGTGCCTTTCTGCTAAACAAAACCCATACTCGCTTTGCCTCTGAGAGCCTGTAATGGCAGATTTAATTCACTGAACAGTTTCTATTCACTGAGTAGGTTACAAATATGCAGTTTGGACCATTTATTGCTCAGTTTTTACAACGACCATGCAAGATGTGTGATTGTTTTAGCCTTCTTGCTCCTATAAAGAGTATTTTTCTGTTAAGTTGAACGGCAGACTGAACTCTGTAATTTTTGTTCTCCCCTTTGCAAAGGTTAATTAATAAACCCTATTCTGATCAATTCTTTCACTGAGTTTCTTGAAAAAATTGTTTTTTTCTACCACAAGCCCCAGTGAAGCTTTGCTCAGTCGTGCAAACCTGCCGGTTCAGATGTGCAGGGGTCACACCTGTATGTGCTGAAGAAACTGGAGCATCACTGATCACCAACCTAAAAAGCTTATCCTCAACTCAAGAGGAGCTATAAAGCATCCTTCTAAGAAAGGTGAAAGCTTCAGGGACTGTAAAAAAATAGATCTCAGCCCACATATTTTCACTGATATAAAAAGAATGAAATTATCTTAATATTTTATCATCATTATGCAAATGATGCAGAAGAGTTGAAGACATCTGCCACAGTTCCCCATTTATAGGGTTGTGTAATTAATCAGATTTGTCTGTCACTTCAAATGAGCACAAAAACAATATAATTGGCAAAAAGCAACTGTTAAAAATTATTATTCACTTTCTACTTTGTAAACATTGCCCTGTGAAGGACTGGCAACCTGTCCAGGGTGTGCACCGCCTGTTTTCCCAGAGACTGCTAGAGACAGGCACCAGCCCCCCGCGACCCTGTGTGGATAAGCAGGTATAGAAAATGGATGGATGGATGGATGGATGGATGGATGGATGGATGCTTTGTAAGCAAGCTCTTATTTTGTTACTGATGGGCGCTTCCTCCTCTTCTGAAGACTAAACTCACATCCAGGTTTTTCAAAGATTCAGCTCACATAGAGATGGCAGAACAAGAGCAAAACACACTGCATAAAACACACGTGAAAAAATAAGTTTATTTCTTTGAAAGAGGATCCCACCACAATGTGTAGAGCAGTGTAAGTCAGTGTTTCCATAGAGATGTGTTTCCAAGCATCAACTCTTCTTTAAAGATGGAGCGGCTCGATTATGGAACAAAATCCTAACCACAATTAGTTGGCTCAAACGTTAAATTATGAATATTTCATTTAATTACTCCCTGAGTTGAAAAACAGACTGCTTTTACTTATTTTATGACAAAAACACACTGTGCTGCAGACTGGCTCACCAAAATAAGAGCATCTGATGATCTATTGGTTTTGTCTACACAGCACAGATTTCAGAGGAGACCTTTTTTGATTATTTAAAACTTAAAATAACTGGAGTTCACATTTTAGGAGACTGCAGCATATCAGCATTGTTTAGCATGAACAGACAGTTTTTTCTGTTTTATTTTGTTTAAAGGACTGAGAAAATCTGTTAAGGAAGTCTGGATGTCAGAGCAGAGGGTGAATACACAACGAAGACTCACCTTTCCTTTTTGTCAGGATGGACTCCATTTGCAAATGGATTAATATGAAAAAAATAATACATCATGCCTTTTGTGTGAGGTTTATTACTGTATAACCCCACATTCAAAATCTCAGACAATTGGAATATTGTGAACAGGTTCAACAATCTAGACTGAACATATAACACAAATCAGCAAATGTATCTAAAACACCTGCAAAGGGTTCCTGAGCCTTTAGATGGTCTCTCAGTCTAAGATAAAATAAATGGACCTTTGCACCAAATCCTCATTTTTCCAGTTTCACTTGTTATTGGACATCCGGGCTTCCATAGCAGCTTTTATGGCAGCACTGTCTGTCAATGTTTTGTTCATGACATTGTATAAGTAGAAAGTTTGGTTGAATTAGTTGGTGTCTATGTGTGTTTTAAATTAATGTTTGAATGGTAATAAAGTTTATTTCAGAGCTTAGCCATTTTGTGTTGTTGTTTTGTTTTGTTTTGGTGGTTTATATTGATCCTGATGTATACAATACATTTATATATATATATATATATATATATATATATATATATATATATATATATATATATATAAATGTATAATACATTGAATTTGAGCTGCACAGTGGTGCAAGAAGGTCCTGGTTGTCATGTTCTGTGTCCCTTTGTTCCCCAGCTCCTCCAGTTCCCACTCCAGGTTCTCCTTTTGTGTTCTCTTAGTGCCCTCATGTGTCCCTTTTCTGCATCTCTGTTGTGTGTCTTAAGTTGTAGCTCCAGCCTCTTGTTCCCCAGTTCATTGTATGTGTGTATTAGTTTATGTGTTAGTCTTTAGGTTTAGTTTTGTGTTTTATATAGTTTTAGGTTTATCTGCCCTCCACTGGTTCTCTTACCCATCCAGATAATTGTTGTCACCTGCCTTCCCTCCAGCCTCACTCCACACACCTGCTTCCTGTTTCCCTAATTGCTCCTCCCAGTCTACATAAGCCCTGTCTTGTCTCTGTGTTGTGTCGGTCCATTGTTTTTTGTCAGCGTGCTTTAGTCTGTCAGTCTGCTCATTCCTCTTGTATTTTTGAACTCCCTGGATTTTTGGATCTTGGCTCCCCTGCTTTTGGATTTATGTTTGTTCTTCCTGCAATAAAAGGACTTTTTCTTTATATCAACTCCTGCCTCGTATCATCCTGGGTTCTGCATTCTGGGTTCCAACATCCCTCCAAAACGTGACACTGGTTTCGCTTCCCAGCCTGCAATCTTTCTGCATAGATTTTGCACGTTCTCCCTGTGCATGTGTGGGTTCAATGACAATGGATGGATGGACATTGAATTTCGTCGTCGTCGTCGTCGTCGTCTTCCTCCGCTTATCCGGGTCCGGGTCACGGGGGCAGCATCCCAACTAGGGAGCTCCAGGCCGTCCTCTCCCCGGCCTTGTCCACCAGCTCCTCCGACAGGACCCCAAGGCGTTCCCGGACCAGATTGGAGATGTAACCTCTCCAACGTGTCCTGGGTCGACCCGGGGGCCTTCTGCCGGCAGGACATGCCCGAAACACCTCCCCGGGGAGGCGTCCAGGAGGCATCCTGACCAGATGCCCAAACCACCTCAACTGGCTCCTTTCGATCCGGAGGAGCAGCGGTTCTACTCCGAGTCCCTCCCGAATGTCCGAGCTCCTCACCCTATCTCTAAGGCTGAGCCCGGCCACCCTACGGAGGAAACTCATTTCGGCCGCTTGTATCCGCGATCTCGTTCTTTCGGTCATTACCCAAAGCTCATGACCATAGGTGAGGATTGGGACGTAGATCGACCGGTAAATCGAGAGCCTGGCTTTTTGGCTCAGCTCCCTCTTCCCCACGACAGATCGGCTCAGCGTCCGCATCACTGCAGACGCCGAACCAATCACGCCTGTCGATCTCCCGATCCCTCCTACCCTCACTCGTGAACAAGACCCCGAGATACTTAAACTCCTCCACTTGAGGTAGGACCTCTCCCCCGACCCGGAGGTGGCAAGCCACCCTTTGCCGGTCGAGAACCATGGTCTCAGATTTGGAGGTGCTGATCCTCATCCCAGCCGCTTCACATTCGGCCACGAACCTACCCAGCAAGAGCTGAAGGTCAGAGCTGGATGAAGCTAGGAGGACCACATCATCCGCAAAAAGCAGAGACGAGATTCTCCTGCCACCAAACTCGACACACTCCACACCACGGCTGCGTCTAGAAATTCTGTCCATAAAAGTGATGAACAGAACCGGTGACAAAGGGCAGCCCTGGCGGAGTCCAACCCTCACTGGGAACAGGTCCGACTTACTACCGGCTATGCGGACCAAACTCACGCTCCTCTGGTAAAGGGACTGAATGGCCCTTAACAGAAAGCCACCCACCCCATACTCCTGGAGCGTCCCCCACAGGGTGCCCCTGGGGACACGGTCATAAGCCTTCTCCAAATCCACAAAGCACATGTGGATTGGTTGGGCAAACTCCCATGCCCCCTCCATCACCCTTGCAAGGGTATAGAGCTGGTCCACAGTTCCACGGCCAGGACGAAAACCACATTGCTCCTCCTCTATCTGAGATTCAACTATCGATCGGACCCTCCTCTCCAGTACCTTGGAGTAGACCTTTCCAGGGAGGCTGAGGAGTGTGATCCCCCTATAGTTGGAACACACCCTCAGGTCACTCTTCTTAAAGATGGGGACCACCACCCCAGTCTGCCACTCCCTAGGAACTGCCCCCGATGACCACGCAATGTTGTAGAGACGTGTCAACCATGACAGCCCTACAACATCCATAGCCTTGAGATACCCAGAACGAACCTCATCCGCCCCCGGGGCTCCGCCGCTGTGTAGTTGTTTGACTACCTCAGCAACTTCTGCCCCCGAGATCGGACAGTCCATCCCCAGGCCTCCCAGCTCTGGTTCCTCCTCGGAATGCGCATTGGTGGCATTGAGGAGCTCCTCAAAGTATTCCTTCCACCGTCCGACTATAGCCTCATTTGACGTCAGCAGCTCCCCATCCCCACTGTAAACAGTGTGAGCGAGTTGCTGCCTTCCTCTCCTGAGGCGCCAGACAGTTTGCCAGAACCTCTTTGGAGCCGATCGATAGTCTTTCTCCATGGCCTCACCAAACTCCTCCCACGCCCGAGATTTTGCCTCGGCAACTGCCACTGCTGCACCCCGCTTGGCTATCCGGTACCTGTCTGCTGCCTCCGGAGACCCACCGACCAGCCACGACCCGTAGGCCTCCCTCTTCAGCCTGACGGCTCCCCGAACCTCTGGTGTCCACCAGCGGGTACGGGGGCCGCCACCACGACTGGCACCGGCCACCCCATGACCACAGCCAGCAACAGCCGCCTCGACAATCGCAGAGTGGAACAAGGCCCACTCGGACTCAATGTCCCCCACTGCTCTCGGGACGTGGTCAAAGCTCTGCCGGAGGTGGGAGTTGAAGACCGTCTTGACAGGTTCTTCTGCCAGGCGTTCCCAGCAGACCCTCACTATGCGTTTGGGTCTGCCAGGTCTACGCGGCATGTTCCCTTGCCATCTGATCCAACTCACCACCAGGTGGTGATCAGTTGACAGCTCCGCCCCTCTCTTCACTCGGGTGTCCAAAACATACGGCCGCAGGTCAGATGATACGACTACAAAATCTATCATCGACCTGTGACCTAGGCTGCCCTGGTACCAAGTGTACCGGTGGGCATCCTTATGTTCGAACATGGTGTTCGTTATGGCCAAACTGCGGCTTGCACAGAAGTCCAATAACAAAACACCGCTCGAGTTCAGATTAGGTGGGCCGTTCCTCCCAATCACACCCCTCCAGGTCAAGCTGTCATTGCCCACGTGAGCATTGAAGTCCCCCAGCAGGACAATGGAGTCCCCTGATGGAGCACTATCTAGCACTCGTCCCAGGGACTCCAAAAAGGGTGGGTACTCTGAACTGATATTTGGCCCATAAGCACAAACAACAGTCAGGACCCATTCCCCGACCCGAAGGCGCAAGGAAGCTACCCTCTTGTCCCCCGGGGTAAACCCCAACACACAGGCAGAGAGTCTCGGGGCTAACAAAAAGCCAACCCCAGCCCTCCGCCTCTCACCCGGAGCAACTCCAGCAAAGTAGAGTGTCCAACCCCTCTCCAGGCCTCGGGTTCCAGAGCCAATGCAATGTGTCGAGGTGAGTCCGACTATATCTAGCCGGTACCGCTCAACCTCTGCCACAAGCTCCGGCTCCTTCCCCGCCAGCGAGGTGACGTTCCATGTCCCAAAAACTAGTTTTCTTGTCCGGGGATTGGACCGCCAAGGCTCCCGCCTTGGTCTGCCACCCGATTCGCATTGCACCGGACCCTTCATGTTCCTCCTGCGGGTGGTGGGTCCACAGTTGGACGAGCCCATGTATCCGGTTCGGGCTGGGCCCGGCCGGGCCCCATGGGCGAAAGCCCGGCCACCAGGCGCTCGCTCACGGGCCTCAACCCCAGGCCTGGCTCCAGGGTGGGACCCCGGTAACCCTCCGGGCCGGGTACTCCGACTCTTCGTTTTAACCGCCATGAAAGATCCTTCGAACCGTTCTTTGTCTCACCCTTCACCTAAGACCAATTTGTCATGGGAGACCCTACCAGGGGCTCTAAGTGCCCCAGACAACATAGCTCCTAGGATCATTAGGGCACTCAAACTCCTCCACCACGATAAGGTGGTCACCTTATCGACATTGAATTTGAATCATTGAATCTTGTCATTTTTGCAAACATAAGTATTAATCAGCATCAACGATCTCAACTCTTCCACCCATCAAAGTAAACTGGAGCGTGCGGTTTCATTAAAATGTGAACTCTAGGTTAAAGAACCAAAAATATGGCAGAGGGGTTAGGTGCCCGCCCCATAACTGGAGGATTGCAAGTTTGATCTCTGGCTTTTGCAGTCAGTGTGTCCTTGAGCAAGACTCTTGACCCACCCGCCATTTACCAGAAGATGTTTATTTTCTTCATAAACCGCATTGTGAACAAATGTAAATCTGAAGACACTCATCTAAATACACCAAAGCATACATTTAAAAAAAAAGAAGTTTTCTTTCTCTGTGTGTTGGGCAATGACTATCATTTTGACAAGCCACACCTCAGTATTTTCTGTGTTTTTAGCTAAAAGGAAAAATAAAACTCCGTGAACAACAGTGAATTTGACCAAAATAATCATGATTATTCTAAACCACCTAAGTCTGATCTTCTGTTCTTTTTAAATTGATTGTCTGGATTTTTAGGCTGTCAAACTGAACAACACATCTAAATAAACAGAGATGTTCTTTGATGTTTTATGGCCCCAAAAATGAGCCTGGCTTCAGGTCAACTGTTGGTTTAAATCAGGTTTAAATGCAGTCTCACTTTCTGAATGTTTTCAGAGTCTGGAGCAACACATTTAGAGGCTACAGGAGTATCAGATCACATTGGACCAACAACTGTACTCATTTTGTGAAGTGTGTGTGTGTGTGTGTGTGTGTGTGTGTGTGTGTGTGTGTGTGTGTGTGTGTGTGTGTGTGTGTGTGTGTGTGTGTGTGTGTGTGTGTGTGTACAAACACCATGACTATACGAAGTACAGCATCATAAAAGCATGCATTTGAGGATGACGGCTCCAGGAGTGGTTAGGAATTACGTTTTCTAGGAACATGGCCTGCATTTACATGTGTTTTCATTATTAATAAAACTGGAGCTGTTTCAACTGGCCCAGCCAGCTCAGCCTCCCCGGCAATCTGCTCAGGTTCTGCTAAATCACCTGGGAGTTCATGTGGAGCGAAATCCTCGCCCTCCATGTGACACAAATAACAGTGGGGTGTGTGTGTGTGTGTGTGTGTGTGTGTGTGTGTGTGTGTGTGTGTGTGTGTGTGTGTGTGTGTGTGTGTGTGTGTGTGTGTGTTGGGAGGAGGGAGGGAGAAAGATGGGGTAAGAGAGAGAGAGAGAGAGAGAGAGAGAGAGAGAGAGAGAGAGAGAGAGAGAGAGAGAGAGAGAGAGAGAGAGAGAGAGAGAGAGAGAGAGAGAGAGAGAGAGAGAGAGAGGATACATGCTATTGTGTGAGAATGTGAATTAGGTCAAATGTTTGCTTGCAACAATGATTAACCATGCCCCTGTCAGGAAGAAAGCTGACGCCCGTTTGGAAGAGGCTTGGTGTGTGTCGGAGCGCTGCTACCTCTCATACAAACGCCTTCTGACAAATTGAACCAATTCACAGAGAAGATTTAATATCAGCTGATCACACGAACTGCATCCTTCCCAGGGTGATGAAGCACCCTGTGAAACAAGGGCATCAAAGATACTGGAATCATCATCTAAGTGTGTGTGTGTGTGTGTGTGTGTGTGTGTGTGTGTGTGTGTGTGTGTGTGTGTGTGTGTGTGTGTGTGTGTGTGTCATGCTCATGATGGTATACTCAGCAGGTATCAATCACACACAGGGTGAAGGTTGGGCTGCCTGGCTTACCGCGCCTCTGGGCTCTGCCACCTCCAACTGCATCAATGCTGACAACAGGTTAGAAAGCTGGACTCAGATGGATCCAGATGACAACAACAATCACTAGGCAGGCTGATGCTGTGGGGCGGGTAAGTCAGTGTCCACGCAGGTAGAGGCTCTAGGCGGTGACAGAAAAATAGGAAGGAAAAACCCAGACTGGTGCAGCAGTGTTTTTATCAGGGTCTCACTGAGCCTGCAGCCTGGACCCCCTCTTTTATTTCTCCTCTGATCATCAAAGCATTTCCGATTCATATTTAGATCAAAGTGAAGATGGTAAAGGATGTCCCTGAGGTCAGCTGGCAACTTACACGACAAAAACCAGTCCCCGCATTTATTACAGGGGATGGAGGAGGGAGGGGAGGGGGCACATTTTGAAGGAGGCTCTAATGATCTTTATGATGCGCGGAAACGCACGGCCAGAGGCTTCCTCGTTCCAGATCACAGTCAACTTCCCTGGTTTCAATTTTAATTAGGAAAAAACATGTACAGGCGATGCAGTGACGCTGAGGTGTGAGCGCACGTGTGTTTATGTGTGCGCGCGAGCAAACAAGCGCGTGTTAATTGTATGACCGGCAGAGCAAAGGGAGAAAAGACAGGGCGCACAAAGAGACACACGCAGCAATCTATAGGTACATATAAATGACCTCCCCCCACCCCCTCCTGTCACACAGAGCATTGCGCTATAGCAGCCGTGGACTCACTCAGATCACAGATTTGGGGGAGCGCAGCATCCTTCCTTCAGCTTCTGCTTCCCCGTCCGGAACATCATCAACCAAAAGGGGACAAGTCGGCTTCGCTGGGCTTTACACAACACGAATGCATCATCAGTGCATGTGGCATCCTCTGACCCCCTCTTGCGCCCCAGTCCGCGCTCCCCCACCCTCCAGCCAGCCAAGAGAGGGGCTGAGAAGAGATCCGCGTCCCCGCTGCTGCTGTGGCGTGTCCAGGTCCGTCCTACAGACCCTCAGACCCTCTCCATCACTGCTCGCATCCCCTCCGCTCAGCTACCGCTCTTCCATGTGACACGGGCAGAGCTGGAGACCCCACCAATTATGATTTAGCCTTTATCATTCTAGCGCCCCCCTTAGGAAGAATGGGGTAGTGTTGTTCTGGATGCTTTGAGTCCAGCTTAGTCCCTGCAGCATCCTCTCTGGTCTGTGAAAGGTGGATCCAAAGTGTAGAAGACTGTTGGTCCAGATGTTGGGAGCAGTTTAGTCCAATAGGACTTTAGAGTCTAAATAAGCACAAAGGCTGAGGTTTTGAAATAATCAGACATTTCTCTTTGAATAATTTTAATGCGTAATTATGAATCCTGGCAGTCTCTTCCAACAGGATGGAGGAAACATAATATTGTAAATGATTCCTGTTGTATTATGTTGTCCTGTTTCTACAGCGCTAACCAGAACCTTTCACTCAGAAACACATTAGCTTTAATTAAAATCTATAAACACCATGTCAGGCCTATGGTGTGTTATTCTAATTTGCTCTCCACCAATCACATAAAAGCATTTGCCTTCACTGCTGTCACCACCTGCTGGAGTTTTCGGAGCACTGAAGAAGAGCAGAGCCACCTATCAGGAGGAAGAGGACGCTGTTGCTGTATGAGGGTCAGTTCATGCCATGCTGAGGAGGACTCGTGAGGAGTCATGGAGGTGATCTCTGAAGGTTTACTGTCCTCTCTTTACCTCTCTTACAGCTGAGTCAGCTTTACACAAGCACTAAATGAAGTCCATCCATCCATCCATCCATCCATCCAGGAACAGCAACTCAGGAGGCAGAGCGAGTTCAGCCTCGCCTCTGTCAGTGCACCCCAGGGCAGCTGTGGCTACATCGTAGCTCATCATCACCAGCATGTGAATGTGTGGATGACTGTGTTGTGAAGCACCTTGGGGGATTGTAGACCCCTATGAGATGCTACACAGACCAGTTATCGCCCATCCATCATCTGAACTTAGCGTCATGGAGAGCTAGTGATAGTAAGCTAGTGCTAGTACTCCAGCAATCATCAGGAGAATGATGGGGACACCATGGACAGGTCAGTCCATCACAGGGACACACTGAGACAAACAGTCACACACATAGAAATATTAAAGTACTAGACATGTGATTTCTATATGAACTTTTCTCACTTCAAATATGTAGCATAGATAATTTGTTGTATTCTCAATAAAAGCCAAAAGTAGGATGTTTGTCCTTTGTGTGAAATTTAGTTACATGTGTCTCATTGTCAAAAAAATAACACGCATTTCATCTCACTGATAAACAGCTGAACACTAATGTTGTGGATGCACCAGAACTTTGTTTAGAGTTTTTTGTAAGCATATGAAAATGCAAATTAAAGCTAAACTGTTTTCATAAATTTGAGCTACTTTCATGAAAATGTTAGAGACTATATTTGGCTGCATGGTGGCTTAGTTAAACACAACAAGAAGGTTACCGGTTCAAATCCCTGCTGGGTTTCTTCTGACTGGAGTTAGGATGTTCACCTTGTGCAGGTGTGGGTTTTCTCCGGTTGCTCCAGCTTTCTCCCTCAGCACAGGTTCAGACGATGTGTGAGCTGTTTGGAGAAAAGCGTCTCCAAAATGAACAAAAATAATCATAATTCTGGTGGGCGGTGCAGACATGTGTGAGAAAAAAGCAGGACTGTGATGCTGCTCCAGAGTTCCTCCCCTGCTGTGGCATGAATTACCCTTCATACGCCAGCCCCCCCCCCCCCCCCCCCCCCCCCCGCGTGCGCAGGGACAGCCCACTGTGTTGTCCTCTAGAGGTAACGTGGACTCTGTGTTTCCATCTTGTGTTTGGGAGTGAATTTTAAACGGCAAATATTTGATTTTGTGCGTTTGAGCAGATATTGGCTCTCTGCATCTCCTCGTCGTCATCAGACTAACCAGAGGAGAGGAAGATGGGGTGCTGCTCTGGACGATGCTTACTGATCCTCCTGTGTTGTGTGCAGTTGGTAAGATGATTTTCTTTATGATGCTCCAATAAAATCACATCTGTTTGCACACCAAAGCAGCTGCTGTCTCTGCCCTTCGAGAGAGAGTCACCACTAGAATGAGTAAAAGCACAATTTGAAGGTTAATTTTAAGAAACTAAATATCAGATTGTTTTTGTCGGTGTTTTAGGGTCTTCTTTTCAAGCTTCAACAAGAAACTGTCTTTTGGGGAAATTATAACCAAAAGCAGCTTAACCCAGATCAGATCTGGTGGTTCTATATTCTTTTGTTTTATCACAATAGGGGGTTCTGTAACTTATCAACCATGGGATAATAAAAATGTAATACATAAACAGCTGAAAACATCTGGCTGTGGAGTAAAATAAAAATGTGTGTTTAATCGTAAGGTTTGTTCTGGACTTGATGTTTGCAGTTTCACTGAAAACTTTTTCTCAACATTTTCATTTTTAAAAGTCAAAAGTTAATAGAGACATCACTTTTTGCAAACTGTGTTCAGAGCACATTTAATCATAGATGTTGATAAAAATCTCTAACAGTTCACATAATAAATGCTCTCCCCCCCCCCCCCCCCCACACACACACACACACACCACCGACCCACTCCCACCTGACCACTGAGCATGCTTTGCCCCTTAGCTCAGTTACCTTGGCAACACACACACACACACAAGCAAAGATGATGGTAGACGGTTTGATTAAAATGCGTTTATTGCTCTGATCATTCCAGATCACCGCGGTGGAGAGACAGGTGTTGGACTTCCTGGGCTACCAGTGGGTTCCCATCATGATCAACTTCTTCTACATCATCATGGTCATCCTGGGCCTATTTGGTGCCATCCAGTACAGAACGCGTTACATTCTCTTGGCAAGGAACTGAATCTTAAACTTTAAATTCTAAGTTTATGTGCTTTGCAGATTCAGGTCATGATATTGTCTCTGTGTCTTTGATCCATCAGTACCAGCTTTGGTCGGTGTTGTGGATCGGCTGGAACGTCTTTGTGAGCTGTCTCTACCTGGATTTGGGAGGACTTTCAAAGGCAAGGCTTATGTTCTCACAAGAGTCCAATAATTAGAGACAGCTGCCATCACACAGCTCCTGTGTTTAACTCAGTCTGAGTCACGAGCACCTCCCAGGACTGATCACAAGAGAAACTTTACAAAGCTATGCCCTTAATCTTAGAACTGTGCTGCAAAATAAAACCAGAATTGGGGGCGTAATTATACATCTTATAAACAATGATGGTGTGTTTTGAGCTGTTTTACTGAAACAAAAACTCAAAAAAATCATCAAAGCATCTGACGTCCTGAATTTTGCAGTTGCATCTGAAACTAATTATAACTCAGGATCTTTTCAACCAACCATGAAGTAACATTTAATTTAATGTCCTGCAGGACAGCCACATTCTCTCCCTGGGAGTGTCATCACATCACTCCTGGTGGAAGGACAACGGGCCAGGATGTCAGGGTGAGAGCTTTCTCTCTGATGGGTGGCAGAACCCCCAGAATCCAGAGCTGACCACAGTACCCAGCTGCTGGTTGGAATACCAGTACATAGAAGTCCTGCACTGCACTGTCCAGCTTCTCATCTCAGTGAGTGTTTAGATTTGGGAAAACGATTACGAACCAAGGGGAAAGATGACAAAACCAGAGATAAGGGTTTGCTTATTAAGAAGTATAAGGTTAAATAAAGCGCTATAGAAGACATACCCCATTACATAATGCATATACTGCTGTTCCATCAACAGCTGTTTCTACAGATAACAGATAGAAAAGCGTAAAAAGCAATCAAAGTAGAATCCTCCATAATGAGAACAAGAATCCGTAAATAGTATGTATGCATGTAGTTGTAGCTGCTCCTTAAAAAGCTTTGAGTGACATCAATAATAAAATGCTCCATAATGAGAAAAGAGGACCTCCGAGGGATTTCAACTGTGACTAAATGAGAAAAGAAAACTTAAGAAAACACAACAAAATCACAGATTCAGAATGAACAAAAAAACAAAAACGTTTGTTTTACTAATGACCACTGTTGTTTGTTTCTCATTGTAAAATGTGGACAACTAGAATAGAATAGAATAGAATAGAATAGTCATTTATGGCCATTTATAGTAAATTGGTTTTCATATTATAATTACAAATATCACACAACAGCAGTCCCAGGTTTTGTATGATGCTGTGTTTGATCACACAAGTTTAGGAGGTCTAACATGATTATATGTTCATGTGTTCATCCTCACAGCTCTTGGGATTGGTTTATTCCTGCTATGTTGTTGGCATGTTTTCGGAGGTGGAGGATAGCTGTAAGTATACACACAATTAGTCACATTTACTCATCAGCATCTTTATAGTCTTTTTTTGACTTGGCATCTTTTGGAAGCTTGTGAGAGATTCACCTAAACCCTAATCCCTAATCCTAACAAAATCCACCCACACCTAACCCACAGTGACTAACCCTGAAAACGGTCGTTTGCATCAGTCATTAGTGATACTGGCA
This sequence comes from Nothobranchius furzeri, assembly GCF_043380555.1. Lineage (NCBI taxonomy): Eukaryota > Metazoa > Chordata > Actinopteri > Cyprinodontiformes > Nothobranchiidae > Nothobranchius > Nothobranchius furzeri. The sequence goes on along the minus strand of NC_091755.1, from coordinate 53,434,261 downwards.
TCAGAGGATTTTGTCTCTGTAGCTGCTGAAGGCCCTTAACCCTGAAGAACCCAAGAACCATTGCCTTCTTTGGAAAATTATTAACTATGCATTAAATGACTTATATAAGTTCACTGAACACCAAAATATCCACTTTTTCAATTTTAACCCTTTATTCCCTGATTCAGGATTTGGGTCAGATTTGACCCATTGGGCTTCAGGCATATCGTTTAAAAAAATCACAATAACAAACACTGTCAGTGTAAACTATTTTAAAGTTAGGTAAATAAACCAACCACACAGCTACATTTAACAAGTTTTTTTCTTTACTTGTTGCAAGTCAGAACTGCATTCAGTTTGAAATAAAAGAACATGAGGCACAGTTTTCACAGTCACTGCACATCAGTTTTGAGGTCCTTGCACACAGTTCAATGATGGCAATATTCCTTCTTGACAGGCCAATGGGCGATTTGGTCGATACGAACATCTGCAACTCTTGTAAACGCAAACTAATTTTTGTGGTGAAAAAAAAACGCAAACCTCGGGCGTTTGCTTATCCATGAACTCACACTACATTGTGGTAGTCTTTTAAGCCATTTCTTTTTTATTGATGCAGAGTGGAACAGCTCATTTTTCACAGTGCATTTCAGATTTGAGATCCTTGCACACAGCACATCGACAGCGATTTTCCTCCTTGACAGGCCAATGGGCGATTTGGTCGAAATGAAAATCTGTATTCTTGTAAACTCGAACAAATTTTTGTGGTGGCGGGGAGGAGAGGCCAGAAGTTGTTGGCCTACCCCGACTTCTTGCTGTTCCAACTTGAACCAAGCCTTCAGCAACCAAACCCTGAAACTTACTCCTTGATGATGTTTGGCTGATCAATGTTGATGTACTCTTTTTTGGACTTGTCCCAGCAGCGGGCTTTTCCCAAAGGCTCTGGTCCAGCATATGCTGACACCAAAGTGACTGCTTTTGTGTCTTGCCATTTCAAACACAGTATTGGTGTTGGACTTGATTCGATGATCATGTGATCCACGGCCTTTCTTGGACAGGTCTTTGTCTGTCATCAGGGTGCACTTTGACATGCGGTTTTTTCGAACAGTTCCTGTGTAGTAGATTTCCTCTGCCAATAATTTCTCATTGAGGGGCACTGAAGTGAAGAAATTGTCAGCAAAAATCAGGAAATGTACTTTCTCTGCAAGCGAGTCGCATAGCTTCACCACAATGTCTCCACCAACACCCAACTGACTCTTCCCTTTTTGCTCATTGGCACCTCCTTTTCCCTGATATATATCAAAATCGTGCAGGAAGCCAGTGACACAGCAGCGCCCCCACAATTTGAATCCCCATGGATGTGGCTTCCATTTGATGTACTGCCTTATGCCACCAAATTTTCCTTTGTACGGCACCATCATCTTATCGATGCACTGTTTATGGCGTGGTGCAATAGTCAAACATTGTCTCCGAAAAAAATTCAAAAATGGTCTTAGTTTCCACAGTCGACCATTTTTTACTTCTTCACTGGTCATTTCGTTGTCTACAAAGTGAATGACAGAGATAGCTGGCTGAATCGGTTGCGACTCGTTATGTCGGCCACAGGCCCATAACGAACTTCGTTTTCCCAGTTCTGACATACTCCAGACATTTGAACTAATTCCATCCTGAGATACAGTCCAAGAACTTGTTCTTTCTCTTTTACTGAAGCGTCAACACATTTCTCATGCTTCTGAATACTGTATTGATTGGTGTGCTCAACAATATTTTCCAACATATCAAGGGAAACAAAGCGCAGAAAGTAAACCAGTGGCGTGTCTGTTATGGCATCCTGGTACGACTCAACTTGTTCACCAAGAAAGTTCACATCAGGCAACTCAAAGCCTTTCTTTCACCATTTACACGTTTTTACGGCACAATTTGGCTCCATCTGTACGCTAGCAGTCTCAGCAAATGGCACATCTTCATCACTGGATGAGTGATTGGATGAGTTACTGTCTTCGGCAGAGGATCCACCACCATCAATTTCATGGGTTGATACAATTCATCAGAATCGCTGTCGCTGTCCAGCTCAGGGCCAAATTCACCATCATCAGCTTCGAGTTGATCCAAAACTTGTTGTGCAGAGAAATTTCTCTGGTGCTTTCCCTGCCCTGAAAAGGGAGCAGCCATACTCCCTGAAAAGATATATTTACTTTATTAGTCTCTGACCCTGTACTACTTAGGTAACTTAGTAAAATGTATTACACAAATTAATTTATTTCAAGGCTTGTGTCAAGTACAGGACTGTAACCATTCTCCATCTACAATGTCACTCAAAGAACCAAAGAGTCATTGTTGACCCAACAATTTTTAACCCATACACCCGGAGAGTCGTTTTTGACCCATCGTTTTTTTAACTAGCTCAGAGTGGCTCATTTTTACAAAAATAACATAAAACATTTTTCTAGGCATTCTGCAACTTATTACAAAGTAAATTAACAAATAAAACACAATTTTACCCACCTTTGATTAGCCAAGAAGACGATTTTTTGGGGGGAAAGTTTCCAGCTCAACAAAACAGCATGAGGTCAGCCATCTTCAAACTACCACTCTGGCTCATGTCATGTCCACTAGATGTCCCTATGCAGGGGTCAGAAGTGGCACTTTGGGATTTAGAAGATAAATTTGACCATTTTTGTTTTCTTTGTACATTTTGAAGCAGCGGCAATTAACAGTGGCCAAATTTGACCCCATGGAACTATGCTGAAGAGTTTAGACAGTCTAAAATGTTATTCTTGAAAATAAAGTTTTTTATTATAAATCCAAATCCGTCACTGAGCATGTTTGGTGAAGACAGAGACCAGCTGTGTTTTACATGGTTTCCAGTGTCTCAATGCTGTCCATTACTACTGTGATACATACTTCTAGATTAGTAAGATTATGTTTAGATATGCCCTCAACATCGGCACAGTTCACCGAGTGTTTCAGAAGCAGTGGTGGCGGCCATCTTTAACCAAGTTGACTGATGTACAGATAAATATTTATTTCTGAATGTTTGTCCTTTGACCTTTGTTCAGCGGTTTAAGATTTCACTAAGAGACAAACACACACACAGACAGAAACTGTATGGTCCACCTTTTGATGGGTGATAACTATTCAAACTTGTGTTACAGTAATACAATGTTTTCAGCAACAGTAGAAATTGTTATGAAATATTTTACAGCTCTTCAGATTGGTCATGAGCACCTTTTCTGAAGAATCATGGTTTTAATTAGGGTCAAACATGTGCGTTCCCTTTCATTTGCTTCTGTGTTTCTTGTTTGTCATCTGACATCATCACTACAAACTTTCTGTTTGTTAATTTAGATTATAAATGACCACAAGGCAAAGTGTTGGGAAGGAGCGGAGAAGAAACCAGCAGAGCAGGACCTCATCGTCACCACGTTGGTTCTGAACCATTGTTGCTTTCGCTGACCCAAGTGTCACACTGAACACTGAGTTACAGGTCTCAGACTAAATCAGGTGTTGATCCACATGAGTTTACTCAGAACCTCTGAAGTCGGCGGAGATCAGCACCAATTCTTTGTTTCATAGCAGAGTGTAATGGGCTTTTGCCACCACTAGATGGAGGTAAACATGTCCACTCATTATGACGCTTCCTCACATTCAACCCTCACCAAGGATGATATGTTTGCTATTGGTGTATAGACATACTCACACATATAAGTATTGTGCAAAATTGTGTGTGTGTGTGTGTGTGTGTGTGTGTGTGTGTGTGTGTGTGTGTGTGTGTGTGTGTGTGTGTGTGTGTGTGTGTGTGTGTGTGTGTGTGACTGCACAGGTGCAGTTTCTGTGCTACTATGTGTGGATCACTAGAGTAGCAGCAGACCTGCTGATCTTTACAAAAAATAAAGTTTAATTATCAAACACTTATATTACCTGCAAAATGAGCTGTATTTCAGGTTGCACTGGATGTGAATGCTTGTGTAATTTTGTTTAAGAAAAAAAAACTGTGTTTAGAAGAATTCCGATAAAAGTGTTTCTTCTTAAATGAGTATTTTCCTTTACTAATCCAGATTCATCTTCTCCTTCAAATTCTCCTCCTTCTCCATCATATAATTATAGTTCCTAAAATGTTTACCAAAATTATTTAAATTTTGTAAAGCTTCACTAAGACAAGGAGGCTCAAATACTCCATTCTAAATGGCTAAAATGAAAACAAAATGTTACAAAATACAGCCACTGGACGGCAGCAACTTCACATCTTCCCTTTATTCCTTACTATAGTTGGAAATATAGTCCTGTTCTGTTTATTGCCAGCATAGACCTCAAAATTGTCATTAAATAAATTGTGTTTAGAAGAAATTAGATTAATAAATAGATTAGTCTTTCTACTAAGGAAGTCTTTTATCTTTGTGTGACAGTGTGAGCATCATGTCACAATGTCCTGATTAATCCAGGTTCATCTCCTTCAAATCCTCCTCCTTCTCCTTCATAATATTATAATTCCCAAAATGTTTATTAAAAAGATTAAGATTTTTTAAGCTTCATTAAGACAAGGAGGCTAAAATGTTCTATTCTAAATGGCTAAAATGACATGGGTGCAGGCTACGCAGTGGTTAGAGCGGTTGCCTTGCATCAAGGACGTCCTGGGTTCGCTTCCTGGCCTGGGATCTTTCTGCATGGAGTTTGCATTTTCTCCCTGTGCATGCGTGGGTTCTCTCCGGGTACTCCGGCTTCCTCCCACAGTCCAAAAACATGACTGTCTATCTATCTATCTATCTATCTATCTATCTATCTATCTATCTATCTATCTATCTATCTATCTATCTATCTATCTATCTATCTATCTATCTATCTATCTATCTATCTGAGAGAGAGAGAGGCAGTGCCACATCTATCATCTATCCGGTTCAGCTCTCCGCTGCCATCTGGTGGATGATCATAATTATTACATCATCCTGTCAAACATGGCAGCCATGTGCCCATAAAAAATACATGAAAAATTCAACTGAAGTCATAATTTTTGGTACAAAGTTTTATTAATGAAGTAGATAAAGGTGCAGTTACGTCATGGAGATTAATCTGGATTAACAGAATGATGTCAAACTTTTCCATCAGACTAAAAATAAACTAATACATGTTGGCAAATTACTGATGAACTATGGATTATGTGCAACAAAGTCAATGTTGTAATTAAGCTAGTCTTGATTAGAACTGTTAATGTCTAAAATGGGTAGTTATTAATTAAATGTTTCCAGACAACAAACCTCTTATAGATCATCTGAAATTTCTATCTATCTATCTATCTATCTATCTATCTATCTATCTATCTATCTATCTATCTATCTATCTATCTATCTATCTATCTATCTATCTATCTATCTAGCTATCTAGCTATCTATCTATCTATCTATCTAGCTCTGTCATAGCTCTCCGCTGCCATCTGGTGGATGATCATAATCATTACATCATCCTGTCAAACATGGCAGCCATGTGCCCCTAAAAAATACATGAAAATTTCAACTGAAGTCATAATTTTTGGTACAAAGTTTTATTACAGTTTTTCTCAGTCGCTTTGGTGCGTTTCTCAAAACACTATTAACATTTGCACAGCAGTTATTGTATTTCTCAAAACAATTAGTGCAAACTGCAAAACCTAGTGGATAGCCTGCAAAAGCAAGTCACATGCTCAAAAATGATAATCCATTCCTCAAAAGCAAGTATTCATGTCAATGAAACTGTCAGTGCTATCAAAATGAAATGTCTTGACACCATCTTTATGAACAAGATAGTCAAATGGCTTTGTCATGTTTTCACCATGACAGTTTATAATTTCAGTGTTTTCCATTGCAAGAATATTTGGTGACACCTGAAAATGCTCAAGACAGCACTATGCCCTACTTGTACAGCCATTTGGAATGTGCAGTAAAGTTACTGTAGATGTTATGGGAGTTTGGGGAGTAACTGAGACACTGAATATGTATGTTTTACATTTTTACTGTATAGAAGTGTTTGTAATTCTACAGCATTGTGCAAAAGAAAAATATGCTACAGTCACTTGTTTACTGTAGAATTCATGTAAACATAAAATCACCCTTTTGGTAGAGCTGTGCACAAATGTGAACAATATACAGTACATGTAACAGTACATACAGTATTGCACAGTACTGTAACATACAGGTACAGTAAATCATTCTGGCACATCCAGACGTTCCTGTCTGTCTGGCCACATATTTTCATCTACATCACAACGGATGTCGTCCCCCGCAATGCAGCGAGGAAAGTATCTCCTGGAGTGGCAAATCCATCTTATGCAGGACTCTGCTGTGATGTCATCACAAGCTGCATCCATGGCTGCTAGCAGGGTCATTTGGGTATGTGGATGCCTGTCATATACCTTCCACCTCCAGGCAGAGAAAAACTCCTCAATTGGATTTAGGAATGGAGTTTAAGGAGGAAGAATTCCATAAGCATCCTGTGCAAACCACTGCCTGCCTGTCGTGTTCTGCAAACCACTGCCTGACTACAGCAGAGTGATGGAAGCTAACATTATCCCAAACCATTACATACATTGTCCAATTGTTACCAGGACACACACAAATTTTCATTAGTGTGAGATAAGGTTCATCTGAGAACAGTAATTTATGGAGATTTCCATGGAAACTCCTTAAAAATAGGGTTTTCAAAATGGGTGTACAAATTGTTTGACAAGATGTTCAACAGTTTTGAGTGCAATGACACAGGCAATGAAATGAAGACTATTAGTTGTAAGGACAAAGACTATTCAGCCGGTACAAGTATAAATAATTGTGACATTCATGATAAAAGCAAGGAGACAGTGATGAATAGCAAGTCAAAAGGGACCATTCTTTACACATTTGTACTTACTCAACTGCTTCATGTCCAAAGGCATTCGCCTTTGGACGAAACGAATGTGAAACCGCCACTAGGTTGTGCCAAAACGACTACATGTTGTGGAGGTTGAACTAACTGTTGTGCAAAGTTTAATTCTGTTGTGAGAAATGCACCAAAGCAACTGAGAAAAACCGTAATGAAGTAGATAAAGGTGCAGTTACATCATGGAGATTAATCTGGATTAACAGACTGATGTCAAACTTTTCCATCAGACTAAAAATAAACTAATAAATGTTGGCAAATTACTGATGAAGTATGGAATATGTGCAACAAAGTCAATGTTGTAATTAAGCTAGTCTTAATTAGAACTGTTAATGTCTCAAATGGGTAGTTATTAATTAAAAGTTTCCAGACAACAAACCTCTTATAGATCATCTGAAATTTCTATCATCTATCTATCTATCTATCTATCTATCTATCTATCTATCTATCTATCTATCTATCTATCTATCTATCTATCTATCTATCTATCTATCTATCTATCTATCATCTATCTATCTATCTATCTATCTATCTATCAGAGAGAGAGAGGTAGTGCCGCTTTGTAGCTGTTCCTAACGCCTAGTGACAAAGCTAGCTACATTTCAGAGGACCCTTAGCTACTTTCTGTAGAACTTTCTTCTAAATATTTCCTGCAAATTAGCAACAAAATAGCCATTTTCGCTCCAAACTGTTCTTTGGTTTGACGTTGTTTCAGCTGTCATCAAGGATATAAAATGTTACAGACACTGTAAATGTTACTGGTGTGTAGCTCACCTAGTAAGATGTCTGACTCCAATGCAGAAGACCTGGGTTTGATTCTGGATGTGAACATAGTTTATTCAGTTTCTTTTTTATATTAATGGTATATTCTTTTACAATAAGATGCCCAAATTTTTATTTGAGACTCGCCGAACGGCATTGAATTCACAGATAAAAAAGATGTGGGTTGCACTTTCATTTTGGAACAATTTTTCAAGCAAGGGAAGGGAATGATCTGAGCATGCAGGAGGACTGACCCGTCATAAACCTTTGTCGGCTGTGCTGAAGAGAAAGGTACAGAACCAAATTATTTAATTAATTAGATTCGCATTCTTCTGTCCTCTGTCCTCCGGGCCACCCCCCCCCCCCCCCCCCACACACACACACACACACACACAGACACGGGACTGTCTCACCTGTGATTTTCATTGAGTGTGCACGTACAGCATGCACGCCTCGTGCACGAGCCTACTATTGAAGACGCCGTTACGCTTTTGGCCTGAGGGGGCAATCGCGAGCATAAAAATTCAAAAGTCCGTAAATTCCCTTTAATGAATGCATAAATAAATGTGTTTTATGGATCTAATAAGGTATAAATTAGAGTTAAGAGTCAAAGCAGAATATCACTAATAAATAAAAAGAGTGAGTCAGAGCCAATTAATGAATAACCACAAACGCTGGCGTCTTTATTACCATTATGTCACCATCGTCTCTGGTCTCTCTGTTTCACGGCTGCCCCGTTTTTATTCAGGAACATTCCCGCTGCTACAGCAACTGCTTTTTCACCTACACGGAGAACAACCGGACATTGACATTTGACCTCAGTCCCATGAGCGATGTAGGTTCTCTGGTCATCGGGCCAAGCTTCACCTCCAAAGGCACAAAGTACCTCCACCTGTTTAACGTCAGCCTCTGTGGCCATGAGGTAACTCCACTTCAGCAAACACTAGACTTTAAATACATGCAAATAAATTAGACATTTATCTATTTGACACACACTTACACACACACACATGTGGACCAGCTCACATAGTTCACCCGACCCGTCATAAATCTCCAGTACCACAATCTGCATACAGTAAACACCATAAACACAAACAAAATGTTCAGTATATGATTACCAAATTCTTCTGCGTCTGTTAGACGTTTTTTCAGCCATTTTGAAACGAGTTTCTGTGTGAAAGCTACAAATAATAATAATCCCTACCTGACTGGTCGTAGGTAGGTACCGGCACCATGATTCTTTCCTCCTCATACAGCTCTAGTCACCAACTTTTCACACAAGTTCTAACAAATGCTATTTTACAAACATTCCCTCTTTTGTCCGGTTATTTCTTTGGGACGTTGCCCTTCCAGGGGGGTTACAGAACGTCATGACATTCCTGCAGAAATAATGACGGTGAAAATGCAGCAACAGGAGTTGTTTTAAAATGGCAGCAAAACATTTTTGTCTTGGTTGATTTAGTCTAGCCGTTAGCTCATCAGCCCTGTAGGATGTCAACTCTATTTCTCTGAACATAGACTGTTCAATAAGATATCTGCAGGGAGTAAAATAGGAATCATGTCAAACTTTTACACGGACGTACACTCCGGAATGTCCTCCATTGTTTCTGGTGGAAGCTTTTTTCTCAGCTGCAGGTTTTTGTAACTTTACAAACTGAAGGACGACTCTCGTGTCCTCTCAGGGAAAACGAGCCACCATCTGCACCAACAACGTCACCAACGTGTCAAGCAAAGACGACCAGAGCGACCTGAGTTTGTCAACGCGGTGGACAGTTTCATCTGTCAATCAACCATCATCCCAGCAGATGGGCGGGGCTTCAGGATGGCCATTTCCTCCCAGTCCATCAGCCTGGCAGACACTTTCATCGGTATGTCCTGTGTTGGACGGCCGTGATGTGGTTAGTGATGATCAGGTAGTAAAAGACACCGTAAATGTTTTTCCGTTTTCAGGAGCAACGGTGGATCCTGTTCTAAATGGAGTAAATGCCAAACTGGACCTGTTCATGGAAAATCTACATGATGTTCCAGACATCAACTTCTTCTACAGGTTAAATGACGCTGTGCATTACGGGGCTCCCAGGGGCAGATAAGAGTTGGTCTCTCCGAGAATAATTATGAATTTAACAATGATTACTGCCTGATGACATTTTCCCAAATCTGCAAAGCTCACTGGAAGGACACAAACCGAGGACAATGTTTTCCTGATATAGGGTTTATTACTTAAGTAAGGGTAAAAAAGTATCTGATTAGAAGGCTACTTGAGTACTGAGTATCATCTGATCTAATATTTTTTAAATGTTGACATCAAACAGACAAAAAATAAGAAGTTATGGGCAAATATTGGTATTTTAAAGACTAAAGGGGAAATATGTAAACAAATAAACAACATAATTACAAACTAACACATTTTAGGCAAAATTTAGACTCAAACTAAGGACAATATTTTCCTGATATACAGGGTTTATTTAGTTGTGTGAAAATGTAACATGTTTAAAAAAATACCGCGATAATACCGAAAACCGTGATCATTTTGGCCACAATAACCGCGAGGTTACATTTTCACACAATGACAACCCTAGTAGAGACTACACGACAGTGGCGTGTCCAGATCTTTTAAAATGGGGTGGCCCAGGTGAGGCACTACTTTGTGCATGGGTGGCACCGATGGTTATGCATTTATATTTTTTCACCCCAAGCCTTTTGTGGACAATGAAAAGCCTATTTGAAGGGAATTCAGTGTGCTGGCACCTGGGGTGGTCAGTCAGATTCCATGGGTGGCATTTGCTACCCCAGGCCACGCCCTGGACACGCCCCTGCAACACGAAGAACATCTTGAGTGCTTTTGTCCATATTTCCTAAAAGTGTTTTGAATATTTCTGCAGGTCAACACAGGCCACAGCGTCATGTGATCAGGGTCGAAGTTCTGTCGTCACAGTTCGCTGTAGCCCGGAAAAGTCGGAGCGAGGGGAACTCTCCGTACCCAGGTACGTTTGTCTCAGGAAATGAAATTATAGGAACGTTGCTGTTAGTTTTAAGCTGTAAGATTCTAGCTTTATTGTTTAATAACAACACCAAACATTTAAAACCAGCAGTAATTTTCATTTATTATTGTTTATGTTTAGTCTCGTGGAGAAAAGCTGCTGTTTTTACTGGAATTTCCGACACAAATCTGTCTTCAGCACATGACCATCTTTATTTATTATTTATTCATGTGAATTTGTTGCAGGCATTTTCGCATCTTTAGATAACAAAAAATAAACAAATAATAAATCATGCACTATTATTTCTGACCCTTTTGTGGGTGGCCGGTTTTCGTGCAGCTGGCGTCCTGCAGGAACATGTGATGGATGCACGTTTCACTTCCTGTGGGAGAGCGCCAGCACCTGCCCACTCTGCACCGAGGATGACTACCACCAGATAGAGGGAGTGTGCAAAAGAGGCGTGCAGGTAAAAGAGAGAGAGACAACTCACCTGCCTCCTTGTACATAGTTAACTGGTTATTTAGTTTTGCCCGGTGACCTGCTTCATGTCTTTCTGCTGCGCTTGGGTGTGATATATATTGTGCCACTAGAGGGCGCAAAGTTGCTGCTATCAAAATATGTTTACTGGACAACAACTGAAGCAGTAGTGAGCTCATGGGAGCCGTTCATTAGTCGGTCATTTACCTGAAAGAGCCGTTCAAAAGACTAGCTCCTTTGAACGAAGTGAAGCCAAGTGTGTGTGTGTGTGGGGGGGGGGGGGGGTATTGAAGCTTGGTTTATGCTTGACGCATTCACTTTCCGCGTGGTGATGCGGCTCGCGGATGGAACGAGCTTCACAACTCGCAGTGTTTATGGTTTGTGCGGCTTGTCTCTGCGGTGAGCCAATATTCTCCCAAACTGTAGGGGGCAGCATGGAGCTCTACGGCAAGCATCCAACACTACACCGTAGTAGAAGTAGAAATTACTGTTTACAACATGGCATTTCAGCAATTTTAACAGTGTTCTCGTCTTTTCCGACAGTGCGAGCTATTTCTCTCCAAGAATTATTAACAACATGTTGATCACGGTGATCTCTGAGAGCTGAATCATACAAATGTCTGTATTTACGAACCTCTGCCATACTAGTTCTTGCCGGTCCGCCATGTTTTTCCGCGTCCGTCCGTCCGCGTGGTTAGA